>NC_139697.1:2287849-2335349 GCF_964188405.1 Protomyctophum parallelum
CTGTGTACCTGTCTGTCTCTCTGTGTACCTGTCTGTCTCTCTGTGTACCTGTCTGTCTCTATGTGTACCTGTCTGTCTTTCTGTGTACCTGTCTGTCTCTCTGTGTACCTGTCTGTCTCTCTGTGTACCTGTCTGTCTCTCTGTGTACCTGTCTGTCTCTCTGTGTACCTGTCTGTCTCTCTGTGTACCTGTCTGTCTCTCTGTGTACCTGTCTGTCTCTGTGTACCTGTCTGTCTCTATGTGTACCTGTCTGTCTCTCTGTGTACGTGTCGTCTAACACACGGTAACTAACTATTTTTTCCCCAAAATAATCAAAGTACAGCATAGAGCACAGTACACTACAATACAGTACAGAGCACAGTGCAGTACAGTAACTATAACAGTAAATGTATAGTTGCACCGCTCAGTTCACACACGTGTGATTTATATTTCCAGTTGTCTTGTATGGTGTTAAATGGAGCGTGGAACCATGCCAATGATCGACACGGGAGATCACTTGTGACTTTCAAACCAAAACGAGATCCACCTGTGATCTGCACACATCACGGCTCTGCACCACCTTTCATGCATCGCACGTCAGAACTGAACTTATGCCAATATAGACGAAATACATGTTGTTTACGACCAGGTTAGTGAATGAGGCCCATTGCTTCTGTCAGACCACATGACCTCATCTTGATGTGTTAACCCATTCTGACCGGGCACCCATTTTGGTGTTAGCATTATGTTATGCTTTAGCTATTGAAAAATAGCAGATCTACAAGCTCGTAGCGCGCCACCGAGTGGCGCGCTACGAGCTTGTAGGTCTGCTATTTTTGAAAAATCGAAGAACGACTGACATTTTTAGAATCTGATCTCAGGTCAGAATGGGTTCATCAGACCAGTGTGTGTCCAGTGGAAACCTTTCCACGAATCTGATCTCAGGTCAGAATGTGTTAAGGACCAGGCCAAGAGCAGAGAGCACAAGAGTTTTCAGGACAACATCAACCAAGTATACAACGGTATATAAAATGTTAATGTAGACACAGATACTCACGTTTTGTAATGAGTTGACTCAGTTGAGGATTAGTAAGCCAATCTTCTCCTCCATGTTTGACTCTGTAGGAAGTAGAACAACAATGCATCAATGTCTGACTGTCTAACACAACGTCTCCACTAGCTGACACTACAGTGTTTCACTCTGTAGGAAGTAGAACAACAATGCATCAATGTCTAACTGTCTAACACAACGTCTCCACTAGCTGACACTACAGTGTTTCACTCTGTAGGAAGTAGAACAACAATGCATCAATGTCTGACTGTCTAACACAACGTCTCCACTAGCTGACACTACAGTGTTTCACTCTGTAGGAAGTAGAACAACAATGCATCAATGTCTGACTGTCTAACACAACGTCTCCACTAGCTGACACTACAGTGTTTCACTCTGTAGGAAGTAGAACAACAATGCATCAATGTCTAACTGTCTAACACAACGTCTCCACTAGCTGACACTACAGTGTTTCACTCTGTAGGAAGTAGAACAACAATGCATCAATGTCTGACTGTCTAACACAACGTCTCCACTAGCTGACACTACAGTGTTTCACTCTGTAGGAAGTAGAACAACAATGCATCAATGTCTGACTGTCTAACACAACGTCTCCACTAGCTGACACTACAGTGTTTCTCCTGTCATTATCTTGGCCCTGCAGCTCATCCAGACATACTCACTGCTGCCCAGTTTGGATCTCATCACCTCCTCAGACACCACCTTAACCCCTATAGCACTCCACTGTCCTTTTATACCTTCGTGATGCACATATATTGTTGTTTAGACAGATGTTCATTGCTTACGTCTGCTATCCTAGAGTTTCTTTGAGGCACTGCATTGTGTTGTTGTTCTTCTCATGATTTGTGACTTTGGGCTGTATCGTATCCCATGCCTTACCCGCAAGCATTAAACACTTTACGTGAATTACTCTTTTAGGAGCTTCCACTATGCGTAAACGTTATCTTGCGGCCACACAACCCACTATACATGTTTGTGGCTGGAGGTGTGTCTGTACGCGTGTTGATGCGCTTTCCCTATATTTGCTATCTTATGCACACAGGTTTAGGACAACGGAAATCGTCTCTTCAAACCACCCGTAATGTGAACACACACAACAACCCTCTGTATCTAATTTAAATGTATTCCAAGGCAGCACGCGTTGCTCTTCCATAAGGTTCACTCCAGGTATAATGGATTATGGTACCTGGCACACTGATTGGTTTAAGTTGCGTAACGCCCAAACCACACCTATGCATAATGTAACGGGTAGCGGAGATGTTTTAAGGATTTAGACTGTGGCATAAGATAGCTAATTTAATGGGGGAACGCCTCTTACACAATGCTAAATCCCCAAATTACGGAGAAAGTGCCCCTGACGCAAGATAGGGCCCTTTGTGTCAGAGATACACTGTTAAGGGAAACACTGCACTGTCCAACATGGACACAGCCCAAGTCTACTCACTTGCAGTTCTCCAGAACTGAATCATTCACCACGTTGAGGCTCAGGTCCAACTCTCTTAGGGAGGGATTAGAGCTTACAGCTGAGGCCAGAGCTTCACAGCATCTCTCTGACAGGCCGCAGTGAGCCAGTCTGAAACACCAGATTAAAACATACATAAATAAATGAATAGATTAATTAATAAATAACACATTTAAATATGCATTATTCCTGGATTTAGAACCAGCTTCCAGCATCTATTAAAGGACTCTCTTGTCCCACTTAGGGTGCCTTCACACCTGGATGCTTTAGTTCCATTAAAACAAACCCTGGCCTCCAACATACCGTAATCATATTTGAACTGGACCCCCCCCCCCTCCCCCAACTACCCTTAGAAGCAATCGGAATTGTAGGCATTACATGAATGCGAAAATATTACAAATCTACAAGCTCACAACGCCTCACAGTGAGTTTGCAGATCGGCTATTATTACAATGTTTGTCTCTTTCTTTCGTAACATTAATATTAATTAACACTACTGCCTAACCCGTGTTCCCCGCTATTTAATCCATGTGTCGGTGCTGCGTAATACGCTAAACCCGCTATTTGTTTAATGTGTTTAATTCGTCGTTTTTTAATAATTAAAAAAGAGTGGATTTGTCGTGGACCTGGTGACGAGGCCGTTGCGTTATGATGACGAAACTGGAAATCTAGCAATGCTCTGGGCTGCTAGGGCTTCTGGGAAAATGAGTTCGATGCAAGTGAACGGGGTTTGTTTGGACTACAACATGCTGTGTAATGGCGGCATGTTTTTCTCTTCAACAACAAACCATGGGACTATTTTACGCCGGGTTTCGTGAATCAAAGCTGCAAATACTTACAGTATATGCGTTATGCTCCAAAGGTAATTGATCAATCCCGTCAGCCTAGGTGGTCTGATTATATTAATCTATAGTCCTTAAAGTGTTAATATAATATTATTAAGAAGCTTGATAACTGTGGCGTAGCTACAACTTGTCGCAAGTCAAAAATAGCAGATCTACAAACTCCTCAACGCGTTGTGATAAACGCTGTTATATGATGAAGTAGCCGATACCTTCGCCTTAAAGAGATTTTACAGATTTTACTTTGAAACATGTCTACCATTATATCAAGCTTATTAATACATTCTCACCACAGCATTCATATTATATTCACATTATACAGTACATAATAAAACAGAAGTGATCATAATAAAAGTGGTAAATGTATCTTACTTTAGAACTTCCAGTCTACAGTGTGGGCTCTTCAGTGAAGCACAGAGCAGCTCCACTAGTCCTGAGTCCTGCAGGTCGTTTTCACTGAGGTCCAGTTCTCTCAAATGGGAAGGATTAGAGCTGAGAGCTGAAGACACAGCTTCAACACCTGTCTTACCGAGATAGCAGTCAACAAGTCTGTAAATGCAGATTAAATAAGAGATTATAAAAACAAATGATACCTAGTTCACTGTCATGGAAGTTAACTAAAACCTCTCCTATCTAGTTATCCAGACATAAACAGTATTGTGGAATAGACCAGGGGTTCTCAACCTTTTTGGCTGGGGACCCCCAGGGATGCTTTGGCCATGTCTCGCGACCCCCGCCCGCCCCCAATACAAACACTGCATTTATGCAACTGAATTGCAAATTATTTGGGGACCCCCGAGGGGCCACGGGTTGAGAACCCCTGGAATAGTAATGGAATAATTTGAAGTCAGCCATGTGTTTGGAAAGTCATCTTTTTTATGAACTAGTTCAGTTCACAGTTCAAACATTTAAAAATGAACTAGTTCAGTTCATAGTTCATCATTCAACATTTTGAACTAAAGTTCATGGTTCCAAAAAAAACTATTTTAGTTATTTTTCCTTTTTTCTTTCCATTTTTCTTTGCTTTTTGTTTTTCTAAATGATTGCCGCAGCCCATAGCCATAGAACCGCAGACTTTATTCCTATTGGGAATAACTTTGGGATTAATAAAGATACAACTTTTACAATTTATCCATTACCATTAACCAAATTAATTCCTTATTATATATATTTTTTGGAAAAAATAGCTCTTTTGCCATGTGGAATGCCACAGAATTCTTAATCATTTTCCTTGTCCTAATTATGGGCCAACTTGTGAAAGCTGCATGCTTTTATTGTGAGGGCTATCAGTTCAGTTCTCACAGCCTGCATATCTTCACATGCTAATCTACAAGCTCACAACGCTCACAAGCTCACAACGCGTCGCAGGCGCAACACGTTGTGAGCTTGTAGATCAGCCATTTTCAGCATGGAACACGTTGTACGATGAAGAATAAATCAGGCATCACTGCGCTTCTGTGGAGGGAGATGTCTTTAGTTGGCCGACCGAGGTGATCATTATGGACAAATACCTCCTCGACGCAAAAATAACAAGCTATTGGAAGCTATTTTTCGTGGCACATTATGTTTAATCAAACAACAATAAGTTTCCAGTGTTTGGGTCGGGAGTCGGGATGTTCTGTGTCTGCATGCATGACAGGATCCTCATGCAGAGATGCGAGCTGCACGCTCCGGTTAAATTGTACGGCATGAAAGATTAGTTAAATTGTGTCGCATAAGGACTTATTGGTGGGTTTAACGTTAGATATTAAGGCCTGTTTAGGGTGTGTCTTAGCAGGGTTTTCGCCTGGAAGGCTCTAAGGAAACACTCACTCTTGAACGAAGTTGAACGTGAGAAAGTGACGTTCACACACAGCAGAAATGAACGCGTTCACAATGACGTTCATCAAACAGAAATACAGTAAGTTCACCTAAAATATGAACGTGTTTGTGAACGATTGTTCATTGAACGTGTTCAGGGACAACACTGAAGTCAGCATGTTTTCCCAATGCAATCTTACGGAAGCAGTCCTGTGCATGCAGACATGGTTGACATTGAAGCAGTACTGACTGCGCATGCAGACAGGGTTGACATTGAAGCAGTGCTGTGCATGCAGACAGGGTTGACATTGAAGCAGTCCTGTGCATGCAGACAGGATTTACATTGAAGCAATCCTGTGCATGCAGACAGGGTTGACATTGAAGCAGTCCTGTGCATGCAGACAGGGTTGACATTGAAGCAGTCCTGTGCATGCAGACAGGGTTGACATTGAAGCAGTACTGTGCATGCAGACAGGGTTGACATTGAAGCAGTCCTGTGCATGCAGACAGGGTTGACACTGAAGCAGTCCTGCGCATGCAGACAGGGTTGACATTGAAGCAGTACTGTGCATGCAGACAGGGTTGACATTGAAGCAGTCCTGTGCATGCAGACAGGGTTGACACTGAAGCAGTCCTGTGCATGCAGACAGGGTTGAGATCGGGAAAACATGGAACCGGCTGTATAAAATGCTGCGTCATTGTAAATGGTGCATTCATGTATCACTTTTATCCAAAGCACATTTCTGTTTAAATTGAGGCGGACGGGAGGCAGACTTTCACTTCTGGTTCATTTCTGGTTTTATCTGTTGCCTAGCAACCTAGCATCATTCATACAGTACGTTGATGAAGAGCGCCATCTATACTAATCCACTGAAAAGACCATAGGACACAATACTGCGTGCTTGGCAGTCAAGCGATGGATTCGATGCGACGTAACATGACGTGATTGGCAGTCAAGTCAATGTGTTAACTACTAACCGAGCCTTTCTGCAGTTCCTCACAGCTGGGACCAGTCTCCTTCGCCCCTCCTTTGATGCGTTGTATTTGTCCAGGTCCAACTCTTCCAGAACCTCTGACATCTGCAACATGACAGCCAGAGCTGAACACTGGGTCTCAGACAGCAGTTTCTTTGTTCTGTTCTCTGACTTCAGGAACTGTTGGATCTCCTGATGTAATGAGTGGTCGTTCATCTCCATCAGACAGTGGAAGATGTTGATACATCTGTCAGGAGAGGTGTCACGATGAGTTAACATCTCCTTCAGGTTCTGGATGGCTTTCTGGATCTCTTCTGGACTGTTCTCTGTGTGACCCAGCAGGTCTCCTAACAGACTCTGGTTGGACTGCAGTGAGAGGCCATGAAGGAAGCGGACTAAGAGGTCCAGGTGGCCATTTTTACTCTCCAGGGATTTTTCCATGGCAGCTTTCAGGAAGTCTGAGAGGGAGCTGTTACTGTTGTATTCATCTCCCAGGAATGGCTTCAGGACCTCCATGTTCTTCTGTGTGAAACAGTGGAACAGGTAGACTGCAGCCAGAAACTCCTGGAAGATCAGATGAACAAAGCTGTAGACCGTTTTCTGGAACAGCACACTCTCTGTTTTGAAGATCTGTGTGCACACTCCTGAGTACAGCGCGGCGTCTTTCACATCAAGACCACACTCTTCCAGGTCTTCTTGGTAGAACATGATGCTACTTTTCTTCAGGTGTTTAAAAGCCAGCTCGCCCAGATTCAGAAGAACATGCCTGCCAGTCTTAGTGAGCTGCTGTTGAGTCCCCTTTTCTGTTTCTTTCTTGTTCACATCACGAGTCTCGTCATACTTCTGCTTCTTGGTGTTTGTCTGAACCAACAGGAAGTGGCAGCACATCTCAGTCAGGGTCTTGGGCAGCTGTCCTATCGTGGTGTGTGTCCTCAACATGTCCAGCAGAACGGTAGCAATGATCCAACAGAAGAGTGGGATGTAACACATGATGTGGAGGCTCCTCCATGTCTTCAAGTGTGAGAGGACTCTGTCGGCCAGCTTCTCTTCACTGAATCTCTTCCTGAAGTACTTCTCCTTCTGGGGGTCTGTGAACCCTCGCACTTCTGTCACCATGTCAACACATGCAGGAGGGATCCGATTGGCTGCTGCGGGTCTGGTGGTTATCCAGTGGAGGGCCGAGGGGAGCAGATTCCTCTTGATGAGGTTTGTCAACAGAGCATCCACCGATGATGTCACTGTGACATCAGAGATGATTTCATTTTTGTCGAAGTGCAACGGAGACCTGCTTTCATCGAGGCCATCGAGGATGAAGCAAACTTTCCAGGCAGCGAGCTGCTCTGCTGTGACCTTCTTTAACGTTGGGTGGAAATCATGGATCAGGTTCAGAAGACTGTACTGCTTATCTCTGACCAAGTTCAGCTCCCGGAATGAAAAGGGAACCAGGAGATCTATATCTTGATTCTCCAAACCTCTTGCCCAGTCCAGAGCAAACTTGCGCGCAGAGAATGTTTTTCCGATGCCAGCGATGCCATTTGTCAGAACTGTTTCGCTGGGTTTCTCTCTGCCAGGGAGGATGATCTTAAAGACTTTACAGCAGTTGATTGCATCGTCATGGAAGGTCTTCATGTTGGAAGTTCTCTCGAGCTGTATCACCTCATGTTGGCTATTAACCCCTTCACTCTGTCCCGCTGAGATGTAGAGCTCTGAGTAGGTGCTGGTGACGGAGTCTCCAGACTCTTCCGTCATGTGGTTTTTCACTCCATCAAGACTGTCCGATCTGACCTCCAAACTGACCTTATAATCGTTCAAATCAACCTGCAGACGGACATCTGAAATGAGAAGAACATTTATGTTTAAAACATTCAGGTTAATTTATAACTTTACATCTTTTACAGCACACATTACTAATGAATTACCCCCAGATAATATGCTTTTTGATAAGAAACATAGAAACACAAGATCAGCTGTTTTTATCCAGAGTTGATAATTGTTTAGCTTCATTATTTGCACTTAGATCTAATTGATACAGATACATTTAACATTTAGTCTGACTATGAATTTTCAATGAGTTCACATTCTTACTTTGCCCACTTGTGGTTTGACTGGGTGTCTTCAGTCCAGGTGTGGACTCTGCTCTGTGGTACAGACTTCTAGAATCATAGAAATACTGTTATCACATTATCACACGCATAGCATGTGTTCAGAAATATGTATTCTTATGTCCCACACGTATAAGAGAGCAACATCATTAGGTTTACCCTCACAACATAGAATTAAATAACTTCTATCAATTAAATAATATATATATTATGTAACATAGTTTGTTTCATAGACGGGACATCAAGCAGTCAGTCTGTATAGTTTCACCTCTGAACTCCACATTGTAAAATTGTACAACTTAATTCACAACTGATCATAGTAACTTATAATCTATAGTTAAGAATGGACAGGGAGGATACACCTTTATGAAATGTTGTCTGTCGCTTTAGTAATTAGCATGTACTGTATGTATGTATGTATATGTACTGTACTCAGTATGATATTATGAGGTCGTAGCATAGTGTTGTGTTTATTGTACAGGAGGATTCACATACTTGTGTGGAGGTCCAGGTTCATTACTGAAGTTAATGGGTTCTCCTTTAGACCGGTCACTCTTCACAGACAGAAGGCTGGGTGTTGGAGACTCTGCTCTGTGGTACAGACTATGGAATAACATTAATGTTCTTATAATTATCATGTTACTTCAATTTAATAAATAGTTGCTATTGTTTAATAAGTCCCATTTTACATGGATCATTCTACATTACAGTTCTCAGTCACCACAACTGGTTGCTGTCAGTTTAATTAATCTGGATTGTTACTGTCCGAGTGTCTGTTATGCTTTATATTGTACAGGAGGATAGTTACTGTCCGAGTGTCTGTTATGCTTTATATTGTACAGGAGGATAGTTACTGTCCGAGTGTCTGTTATGCTTTATATCGTACAGGAGGATAGTTATTGTCCGAGTGTCTGTTATGCTTTATATTGTACAGGAGGATTGTTACTGTTCGAGTGTCTGTTATGCTTTATATTGTACAGGAGGATTGTTACTGTCCGAGTGTCCGTTATGCTTTATATCGTACAGGAGGATAGTTACTGTCCGAGTGTCTGTTATGCTTTATATCGTACAGGAGGATAGTTATTGTCCGAGTGTCTGTTATGCTTTATATTGTACAGGAGGATTGTTACTGTCCGAGTTTCAGTTATGCTTTATATTGTACAGGAGGATTGTTACTGTCCGAGTGTCTGTTATGCTTTATATTGTACAGGAGGATTGTTACTGTCCGAGTGTCTGTTATGCTTTATATTGTACAGGAGGATTGTTACTGTCAGAGTGTCTGTTATGCTTTATATTGTACAGGAGGATAGTTACTGTCCGAGTGTCTGTTATGCTTTATATTGTACAGGAGGATTGTTACTGTCCGAGTGTCTATTATGCTTTATATTGTACAGGAGGATTGACATACTGTGTATCTGGAGGTCCAGGTTCATTACTGAAGTTAGGAGGTTTTCCTCTAGACGTGTCACTCTTCACAGACAGAAGGCTGGGAGTTGGAGACTCTGCTCTGTGGTACAGACTTCTAGAATCACAGAAATACTGTTATCACATTATCACACGCATAGCATGTGTTCAGAAATATGTATTCTTATGTCCCACACGTATAAGAGAGCAACATCATTAGGTTTACCCTCACAACATACAATTAAATAACTTCTATCAATTAAATAATAGATATATTATGTAACATAGTTTGTTTCATAGACGGGACATCAAGCAGTCAGTCTGTATAGTTTCACCTCTGAACTCCACATTGTAAAATTGTACAACTTAATTCACAACTGATCATAGTAACTTATAATCTATAGTTAGGAATGGACAGGGAGGATACACCTTTATGAAATGTTGTCTGTTGCTTTAGTAATTAGCATGTACTGTATGTATGTATATGTACTGTACTCAGTATGATATTATGAGGTCGTAGCATAGTGTTGTGTTTATTGTACAGGAGGATTCACATACTTGTGTGGAGGTCCAGGTTCATTACTGAAGTTAATGGGTTCTCCTTTAGACCGGTCACTCTTCACAGACAGAAGGCTGGGTGTTGGAGACTCTGCTCTGTGGTACAGACTATGGAATAACATTAATGTTTTTATAATTATCATGTTACTTCAATTTAATAAATAGTTGCTATTGTTTAATAAGTCCCATTTTACATGGATCTACATTACAGTTCTCAGTCACCACAACTGGTTGCTGTCAGTTTAATTAATCTGGATTGTTACTGTCAGAGTGTCTGTTATGCTTTATATTGTACAGGAGGATTGTTACTGTCCGAGTGTCTGTTATGCTTTATATTGTACAGGAGGATAGTTACTGTCAGAGTGTCTGTTATGCTTTATATTGTACAGGAGGATAGTTACTGTCAGCGTGTCTGTTATGCTTTATATTGTACAGGAGGATAGTTACTGTCCGAGTGTCTGTTATGCTTTATATTGTACAGGAGGATAGTTACTGTCCGAGTGTCTGTTATGCTTTATATTGTACAGGAGGATTGTTACTGTCCGAGTGTCTGTTATGCTTTATATTGTACAGGAGGATAGTTACTGTCCGAGTGTCTGTTATGCTTTATATCGTACAGGAGGATAGTTATTGTCCGAGTGTCTGTTATGCTTTATATTGTACAGGAGGATTGTTACTGTTCGAGTGTCTGTTATGCTTTATATTGTACAGGAGGATTGTTACTGTCCGAGTATCCGTTATGCTTTATATCGTACAGGAGGATAGTTACTGTCCGAGTGTCTGTTATGCTTTATATCGTACAGGAGGATAGTTATTGTCCGAGTGTCTGTTATGCTTTATATTGTACAGGAGGATTGTTACTGTCCGAGTGTCTGTTATGCTTTATATTGTACAGGAGGATTGTTACTGTCCGAGTGTCTGTTATGCTTTATATTGTACAGGAGGATTGTTACTGTCCGAGTGTCTGTTATGCTTTATATTGTACAGGAGGATAGTTACTGTCCGAGTGTCTGTTATGCTTTATATTGTACAGGAGGATAGTTACTGTCAGAGTGTCTGTTATGCTTTATATTGTACAGGAGGATAGTTACTGTCCGAGTGTCTGTTATGCTTTATATTGTACAGGAGGATAGTTACTGTCAGAGTGTCTGTTATGCTTTATATTGTACAGGAGGATTGTTACTGTCAGAGTTTCCGTTATGCTTTATATTGTACAGGAGGATTGTTACTGTCCGAGTGTCCGTTGTGCTTTATATTGAACAGGAGGATTGTTACTGTCAGAGTGTCTGTTATGCTTTATATTGAACAGGAGGATTGTTACTGTCAGAGTGTCTGTTATGCTTTATATTGTACAGGAGGATTGACATACTGTGTATCTGGAGGTCCAGGTTCATTACTGAAGTTAGGAGGTTTTCCTCTAGACGTGTCACTCTTCATAGACAGAAGGCTGGGAGTTGGAGACTCTGCTCTGTGGTACAGACGTCTGGAATCACAGAAATACTGTTATCACATTATCACACGCATAGCATGTGTTCAGAAATATGTATTCTTATGTCCCACACGTATAAGAGAGCAACATCATTAGGTTTACCCTCACAACATACAATTCAATAACTTCTATCAATTAAATAATAGATATATTATGTAACATAGTTTGTTTCATAGACGGGACATCAAGCAGTCAGTCTGTATAGTTTCACCTCTGAACTCCACATTGTAAAATTGTACAACTTAATTCACAACTGATCATAGTAACTTATAATCTATAGTTAGGAATGGACAGGGAGGATACACCTTTATGAAATGTTGTCTGTTGCTTTAGTAATTAGCATGTACTGTATGTATGTATATGTACTGTACTCAGTATGATATTATGAGGTCGTAGCATAGTGTTGTGTTTATTGTACAGGAGGATTCACGTACTTGTGTGGAGGTCCAGGTTCATTACTGAAGTTAAAGGGTTCTCCCATAGACGTGTCACTCTTCACAGACAGAAGGCTGGGTGTTGGAGACTCTGCTCTGTGGTACAGACTATGGAATAACATTAATGTTTTTATAATTATCATGTTACTTCAATTTAATACATAGTTGCTATTGTTTAATAAGTCCCATTTTACATGGATCATTCTACATTACAGTTCTCAGTCACCACAACTGGTTGCTGTCAGTTTAATTAATCTGGATTGTTACTGTCCGAGTGTCTGTTATGCTTTATAGGAGGATAGTTACTGTCAGAGTGTCTGTCATGCTTTATATTGTACAGGAGGATTGTTACTGTCCGAGTGTCTGTTATGCTTTATATTGTACAGGAGGATTGTTACTGTCAGAGTGTCCGTTATGCTTTATATTGTACAGGAGGGTTGACATACGGTGTATCTGGAGGTCCAGGTTCATTACTGAAGTTAGGAGGTTTTCCTCTAGACGTGTCACTCTTCACAGACAGAAGGCTGGGAGTTGGAGACTCTGCTCTGCGGTACAGACTTCTAGAATCATAGAAAATGTTTGTGTGATTATCATGTGGACTCAATTCATTGTATATTTGTTTATTGTTAGTCCCCATTTTTCATCTTAAAGTTCTCAGTCGCCAAAACTGATTTCAGTTATTTCAAGTTCAAGTTCAAGTTTATTGGTAATTTAAGTACACACACCTTATACAATGTATTCAGGGTTTTCTACTGAAAGTAGCTGATCTACAAGCTCAACAACACGTCACTGTGCAATGTATTGTGAGCCTATAGATCAGCTATTTTCAGTTATTTAAAGGGACACTTCACCCTTTTTGCAAAATAATATATGTTAATGACGTTTAGAAGCTTTAGAACACTTTCCTGGGGGTCTTTATGTGTGTAATATGTGGTTTTAGATATTTTAGATTGTAGCAGTGAGCACAGTGTCTCTGATGTCATGGACACTGGTCTCACTACCTTCCTGGACTACAATTCCCATAATTATTTGGTGCACTGCTCCTCCTTGTGGATAGGGGGATGGCTGTCCTACTGAGACATGTAGTCCAGGAAGGAAGGTGAGCCCAGTGTCCATGACATCAGAGACACTGTGCTCACTGCTACAATCTATAATATCTAAAACCACATATTACACACATAAAGACCCCCAGGAAAGTGTTCTAAAGCTTCTAAACGTCATTAACATATATCTTTTTACAAAAAGGGTGAAGTGTCCCTTTAAACAGTATTAGATTGTGTTTAATTTCAGTTGTTTTCCACTTGTTTGCAATGTTTCAACTTTCATGTACTTTATTCTTTTCCACCAATCTGCTGACTATATGCCACAAGAAGCCAGTGAGATACATGTGTTGCCATGGCAACAGGCAGTGATTGGGAAGCCCCGCCCACAGCTCACCTGGCTGACCAATCACAATGTTTGGGCCACCTGGGGAGTTTGACTCTGTCAGTCCAGAGTGGAGCTGAACAGACAGACAGACAGACAGACAGACAGACAGACAGACAGACAGACAGACAGGCTACTGGGGGTGAACAGAGAGACAGACAGACAGGCTACTGGGGGGTGAACAGACAGACAGACAGACAGGCTACTGGGGGTGAACAGAGAGACAGACAGACAGGCTACTGGGGGGTGAACAGAGAGACAGACAGGCTACTGGGGGTGAACAGAGAGACAGACAGGCTACTGGGGGGTGAACAGAGAGACAGACAGGCTACTCGGGGGTGAACAGAGAGACAGACAGACAGGCTACTGGGGGTGAACAGAGAGACAGGCTACTGGGGGGTGAACATAGAGACAGACAGGCTACTGGGGGTGAACAGAGAGACAGACAGGCTACTGGGGGGTGAACAGAGAGACAGACAGACAGGCTACTGGGGGTGAACAGAGAGACAGACAGGCTACTGGGGGGTGAACAGAGAGACAGACAGACAGGCTACTGGGGGGTGAACAGAGAGACAGACAGGCTACTGGGGGTGAACAGAGAGACAGACAGGCTACTCGGGGTGAACAGAGAGACAGACACTACTGGGGGGTGAACAGAGAGACAGACAGGCTACTGGGGGTGAACAGAGAGACAGACAGACAGGCTACTGGGGGGTGAACAGAGAGACAGACAGACAGGCTACTGGGGGGTGAACAGACAGACAGACAGGCTACTGGGGGTGAACAGAGAGACAGACAGACAGGCTACTGGGGGGTGAACAGACAGACAGACAGACAGGCTACTGGGGGTGAACAGAGAGACAGGCTACTGGGGGGTGAACATAGAGACAGACAGGCTACTGGGGGGTGAACAGAGAGACAGACAGGCTACTGGGGGTGAACAGAGAGACAGACAGGCTACTGGGGGGTGAACAGAGAGACAGACAGACAGGCTACTGGGGGGTGAACAGAGAGACAGACAGACAGGCTACTGGGGGTGAACAGACAGACAGACAGGCTACTGGGGGGTGAACAGAGAGACAGACAGGCTACTGGGGGTGAACAGAGAGACAGACAGGCTACTGGGGGGTGAACAGAGAGACAGACAGACAGGCTACTGGGGGGTGAACAGACAGACAGACAGGCTACTGGGGGTGAACAGAGAGACAGACAGGCTACTGGGGGGTGAACAGAGAGACAGACAGGCTACTGGGGGGTGAACAGAGAGACAGACAGACAGGCTACTGGGGGGTGAACAGACAGACAGACAGGCTACTGGGGGTGAACAGAGAGACAGACAGACAGGCTACTGGGGGGTGAACAGAGAGACAGACAGGCTACTGGGGGGTGAACAGAGAGACAGACAGACAGGCTACTGGGGGGTGAACAGAGAGACAGACAGACAGGCTACTGGGGGGTGAACAGAGAGACAGACAGACAGGCTACTGGGGGGTGAACAGAGAGACAGACAGACAGACAGGCTACTGGGGGTGAACAGAGAGACAGACAGACAGGCTACTGGGGGTGAACAGAGAGACAGACAGACAGGCTACTGGGGGGTGAACATAGAGACAGACAGGCTACTGGGGGGTGAACAGAGAGACAGACAGGCTACTCGGGGGGGAACAGAGAGACAGACAGGCTACTGGGGGTGAACAGAGAGACAGGCTACTGGGGGGTGAACATATAGACAGACAGACTACTCGGGGGGGAACAGAGAGACAGACAGGCTACTGGGGGTGAACAGAGAGACAGGCTACTGGGGGGTGAACAGAGAGACAGACAGGCTACTGGGGGGTGAACATAGAGACAGACAGGCTACTGGGGGGTGAACAGAGAGACAGACAGGCTACTGGGGGTGAACAGAGAGACAGACAGGCTACTGGGGGTGAACAGAGAGACAGACAGGCTACTGGGGGGTGAACAGAGAGACAGACAGGCTACTGGGGGTGAACAGAGAGACAGACAGGCTACTGGGGGGTGAACAGAGAGACAGACAGGCTACTCGGGGGGGAACAGAGAGACAGACAGGCTACTGGGGGGTGAACAGAGAGACAGACAGGCTACTGGGGGGTGAACATAGAGACAGACAGGCTACTGGGGGGTGAACAGAGAGACAGACAGGCTACTGGGGGTGAACAGAGAGACAGACAGGCTACTGGGGGTGAACAGAGAGACAGACAGGCTACTGGGGGGTGAACAGAGAGACAGACAGGCTACTGGGGGTGAACAGAGAGACAGACAGGCTACTGGGGGGTGAACAGAGAGACAGACAGGCTACTGGGGGTGAACAGAGAGACAGACAGACAGGCTACTGGGGGGTGAACAGAGAGACAGACAGGCTACTGGGGGTGAACAGACAGACAGACAGGCTACTGGGGGTGAACAGAGAGACAGACAGGCTACTGGGGGTGAACAGACAGACAGACAGGCTACTGGGGGGTGAACAGACAGACAGACAGGCTACTGGGGGGTGAACAGAGAGACAGACAGGCTACTGGGGGTGAACAGAGAGACAGACAGGCTACTGGGGGGTGAACAGAGAGACAGACAGGCTACTCGGGGGTGAACAGAGAGACAGACAGGCTACTCGGGGGTGAACAGAGAGACAGACAGGCTACTGGAGAAGCAAGAGGAATATTTCCCTAATCTTGCCATATTTCCTTTCTGGAGTAGTTTCCTGAATAGTGGATTCTTAGATTTAGTGACCTTCTTTCCATGTTGGATTATTTCCCTGGATATTGGATGTTGGACCAGACGTTACGAAGGAGTTTAAGGGTGTCCAGAGGAGACTGGCCACACTCTACAGACTGGTTTGGATTTGCTTTCTTGTTGGACACATGAGTTTAGTTTTGGACAGTGCTAGGACACTTGGACTTTACCTTTTTGAACTAGGTTCAAATATTTAATCTTGTGTTTATTGTACAGGAGGATTGACATACTGTGTATCTGGAGGTCCAGGTTCATTATATTGTAAATTGTACAGGAGAATTGACATACTGTGTATCTGGAGGTCCAGGTTCATTATATTGTAAATTGTACAGGAGGATTGACATACTGTGTATCTGGAGGTCCAGGTTCATTATATTGTAAATTGTACAGGAGAATTGACATACTGTGTATCTGGAGGTCCAGGTTCATTACTGAAGTTAGGAGGTTTTCCTCTAGACGTGTCACTCTTCACAGACAGAAGGCTGGGAGTTGGAGACTCTGCTCTGTGGTACAGACTTCTGGAATCATAGAGATGTTTCTATAATTATCATGTGAATGAAGAAGTCAATGTATTCAATGTGTTCAGTTGTTTTGGGAGGTCTGAAGTTTAGTTTTTAGTGACATTGAGATGTTGGAGAACCAAGAGGTGGAAGCGTGGTCAAAGTGGCATTGAATGAATGAGGCTCCAGCAAGAGTCTAGAGAGCACCTTTGTTGACAAAAGAGTAAATTCTGCCCAAAGATATTCCTTGATCATTTTCTTTATCACACATTTCCAAAAGAAAGAAAAGTGTGCTTTTTCACACATTGCACCCATGTTCTACCAGTCACAGACTACTCTTGTTATCATAATCTGTATTTGTCATTCATGTAATTGAACACATCGTAATGCTATTCAGAATGTGTGTAGTAGGCCAATGTAATGTTTTCATATTTGGAAACGTGCGCTGTCACAGAGTTTTCATATTTGGAAACGTGCGCTGTCACAGAGTTTTCATATTTGGAAACGTGCGCTGTCACAGAGTTTTCATATTTGGAAACGTGCGCTGTCACAGAGTTTTCATATTTGGAAACGTGCGCTGTCAGAGTTTTCATATTTGGAAACGTGCGCTGTCACAGAGTTTTCATATTTCATGTGCATTATATTATATGCAGCACAAGTGTGCAAATGCACGTGCATTACTGCACGTGCACTACTGCACGTGCACTCCCCACTTCAGAAAATATCAATGGTCATATGTCATCGATATGTCATCGATATGTCATCGATATGTCATCGATATGTCATTGATATGTCATCGATATGTCATCGATATGTCATCGATATGTCATCGATGACTGAAGTCACAAGCTGGTCACCTGAAAGAGTGCTTTTTCACTAATTGCTTCCAGTCATAGACTACTCTTGTTATGATATTTATGTAATTCACATTGTAATGCTATCCAGAATGTGTGTAGCAGGCCAATGTAATGTTTTCATATTCGGAAAGGTGTGCCATCACAATAATTACACCAGATGATCACACCAGCAAAACTATGTTATTCCCACCCCTAGTTGTATAGTGTAAAACTATGTTATTCCCACCCCTAGTTGTATAGTGTAAAACTGTGTTATTCCCACCCCTAGTTGTATAGTGTAAAACTATGTTATTCCCACCCCTGGTTGTATAGTGTAAAACTATGTTATTCCCATCCTAGTTGTATAGTGTAAAACTATGTTATTCCCATCCTAGTTGTATAGTGTAAAACTATGTTATTCCCATCCTAGTTGTATAGTGTAAAACTATGTTATTCCCATCCTAGTTGTATAGTGTAAAACTATGTTATTCCCATCCTAGTTGTATAGTGTAAAACTATGTTATTCCCATCCTAGTTGTATAGTGTAAAACTATGTTATTCCCATCCCTAGTTGTATAGTGTAAAACTATGTTATTCCCATCCTAGTTGTATAGTGTAAAACTATGTTATTCCCATCCTAGTTGTATAGTGTAAAACTATGTTATTCCCATCCTAGTTGTATAGTGTAAAACTATGTTATTCCCATCCTAGTTGTATAGTGTAAAACTATGTTATTCCCATCCCTAGTTGTATAGTGTAAAACTATGTTATTCCCATCCCTAGTTGTATAGTGTAAAACTATGTTATTCCCATCCTAGTTGTATAGTGTAAAACTATGTTATTCCCATCCCTAGTTGTATAGTGTAAAACTATGTTATTCCCATCCCTAGTTGTATAGTGTAAAACTATATGTTATTCCCATCCTAGTTGTATAGTGTAAAACTATGTTATTCCCATCCTAGTTGTATAGTGTAAAACGGAGGGTTACACTCTCTGTAACCCAGGTTCTCTGAGTGGAGAGACTGGCTCTCCACTACATATTATTCAATATGTACGGGAACTGACCCCACGGGGCAGTGTTCATGGATATCTCTTTAAGACACATCTACTATGGTGGCCCTGCCCAGATGATCAGCGGGCTATTTAAGCCCCATCTGTGCAGAGCCACTTTGATTAATTCTTGATTGACACGAATTTCGGAGCGGCTCTTTCGTGGAGAGCCAGTCTCTCCACTCAGAGAACCTGGGTTACAGAGAGTGTAACCCTCCGTTCTCTATCGTGTTCGAGACTGGCTCTCCACTACATATTATTCAATATGTACGGGAACTCTCTAAGACACACCGCGAGGAAATAAGCAGACCAGCTGCCCCCGCGGCAGCCCGAGGCAGTTTACCTGAATTCCATCAGGGCCTATAAGTTGTGAGCGCCATGAGTCTGACCGTGGCTATCCTTGCCACAGGCGCTTGCCAAAATGCTCCAAAACTTCAGTATTCATACCAGTAAGTAATACTCGTGGCCTAGGCGCAAGACGCCACCTAGGCTCAGCTGGCCCAGCACGATGCTAGGCCAGTGACCACCGGGGTGAAGGGCTGCTCAAGCCAGCCCGTCAGATGCCCGGCCAACCTGACCGGTCAAGGTGCCGGTGACCCTACCGCTGAGTAGCACGCAGGAGCGACTCCCACAGGGGGAGCGGATGCCACCACGTTCCATCGGTAGGACAGGGTGAATGTACTGTAGACAGAGTCGACCATGTCACTGCTGTGTAGATCTCTGTCAGAGATACACCATTCTACAGCAACCAGGGGGCTGTCGTCTCATGGGCAGAGTGTGCCTGCCTTCCAGGCGACACTGGCACTCCTGCCTGCTTGTCCCTGTTGGATCACCCCTGTGATCCGGTGGGACAGTCCAGCCTTCGACCATGGTCTACCCGAGCACCCCTGCTAAAACACACAAAGCGCTGGTCCGTCAAGTTGTGGGCCTACGTGTGGCCCTGACATACAGCTCCAACGCTCTAGCGGGGCAGAGTGGGTGACCGGCTCTGTCTGCACACTTCATCCGTCTGCATGTAGAGAGGACAGAGCTCAATCACCTGATTGAGATGTGTCCCTGAGAGAACCTTGGGGAGAAGGTTGGGTCGAGGTGTAAAACTACTCCATCACCCGGCCGAGCGTGTCATGGGTTGACAGCACTCGCAACTCCCACATTTCTCCTTGCAGACGTGACTATATAATACTGCTGTCTTGAGTGACAGCATGTCAGGCTCACTGACTAAACGATTTTAAGGGGGCTCATCATAGAGCCTCCAGGGCTAACGGCCTGGCCCCCAAACAGGACTGGTGGGGCCCTAACCTGAGCTCCTCTGAGCACCAGGGTGCCATTCGGGAAATGTAACCAGGTTACTGCAGTCTGCAGTTACTGCCGTCGGACAGTAGGCCAACAGACTGTTGAAGCCGTGTCCTGATGCGGAGCCCAGCCCACTCAGTGAGGAGGGTGCTGGCTGTCACATGGATACCACACTGGTATAACCTGCTAAATGCGGACGGCATCGACACAGAGTCCGTCACACAGATCTCAGATAGAGGGACATCTCGTCATCAGTGCATGGGTCACAAGGCCCTGCACGGATTGTGCCCACATCCCTGCCAACCTATATGCCTGCTAGATTGTTTCACAACCCAAAGAGGGAGCCCAGTCTTGGAGACCATCTGCTTAAGACAGTTTGGCCCATTAGAGGCCCTGACAGGGCCTAACAGTGACTGCAATCCTGCTTCACCACCCTGCTTAGGAGGGTGGGAAGGGTGCCACTCAACGGGCTGACTGGCTCGTATCAGGCCGTATGGTATAGAATGCAGGGATTGGTGCCAGCACCACCTAAACCTTGCCATGTAGGAATCAAGTGGCAGCCTCCTTCGTGCACTAATAGGGACATTCTTGTGGCTGACACTGCTAACAACAAGAATGCTGTCCTGCGAGAAGCCACCCAAGTGTCCACGCTTAATTGGCTCATGCCGCAAGGCAGACAGTACCACCTCCCGTGGGGGGACTGCCGACCTAATGTGAGAGCACCCTTCAGTAACTGGGTGATCTTCGTGTTGCCCTTGTGTGGGACAGTGGTCCGCCGTGTCACAAGGTCACCGGCATAGCCCATTACCCCCGGACGAGGAGGGAGCTCACTCCGTGGCTCCGATAACCGGTTTCCCCCACACATAATTACACCCAGGCGCTTAACGGCCATGCCGTAATGCACCCTCCTGGTGATTCTGCTCCCCCCTGACAGTCTCGTCACCCTCTGCTGTGTGAACCGACGTAACTATACACGTTTACATACATGTAAACTGACATTGTCAGCAATACGCCCGCATAGTGCCTGACCGTAAAGGACAGATAATGCACTGGCCGCATGTTCAGGGGAGCCGGGGGGACACCGTGGCCGCCCTCAGCCCTAAGGGGCGGAGGCACCAGCTGGCTCAACTGCCAAGAGACGCCAGCCAGCAAACTAGTGTTGTGGGATCCAGCACACGGGCACCGGTCACGAGGACGTCCCACGCTAACATACGTGGATGTACTCAAGGACGACGCAGGAGCGCACAGTACCGACAAACTGGCCAGATGTATGGAGAACCAGGATGACTGGAAACGATGATGGAGGGCTCGTCTGAGGACGACCTCGAGAGGGATGCAACCCACCTAAGGCATGGTGGAACCTACTCAGGGGTCCACCTGAATTGACTGCCACTGTCTCGAGAGACAGCAGGTGGGGGCTGGGTTCCCTGGACTGTCAGGACTGAGGAGTGGGCTCAGTGTGTTGAGCACATCGATCTAGCCATACCCCGCCGGTTGGCCTCCAATCTGACCCGTAGGCCCCTGGAGCTGACAAACCTAACTGGGGTTGCGCAGCCTGATGAGCCGTTGAGGCAAGTTGCTCATGATGGAGCATTCCTGCCATCACCTCCTGCATCTGGTCATCTGCACAAGCCTTCTTAGCTTGTTGGAGCAATGCACTGACCTCCTGGCCTAACCAGGCCAATGGCTAACAAGGCAGCTTCATTGGACGAGCTCGGCCCTCCTGCTGCAGCTCGGACTGTGGCAGCCGATGGCGCCACACCAGAATAGTCTTGCCCGCTGCTACTGCCTGGGAAGCTTGAAGCCAGTTGCTGTAGCTCCTCAATAAGGTCAGGCCCTTATGGTCACCGAAGTGCCGTGTAAGCAGGTGCCGGTGGCATTGACAAAATCGCCCTGTGTTGGCTAGCTGTGCCTAGATAGCCATGACTTTGTGACTTCTCTGGGTGAGAAGAGCTTTCTCTGTGGTTTCAGACCGGTAACCGGATTATACGCCGCAGAGTCACACCTAGGTGCGTGACCGGCTCCGCCGTGACACACTGTATACTGTATCGTGTGCTCTGCCTGACAGCCACAGCACACTCTGCTGTGAGCTGAGCCCGGCTCCACCGTGAAACTGCACCACGGACGCATGAGCTGACCCCGTCAGCAATACGCCCTATAGTGTGCCAATGGCTGAGATTAAGGCATACTTCCTGGCAGAACCAGCATGTCATGTCTGTGTTACCAAACATCGGACAGACACAGCACGTCCTGTCTGTGACAGAACTACACCACGGACGCATGAGCTGACCCCGTCAGCAATACGCCTTA
This sequence comes from Protomyctophum parallelum, assembly GCF_964188405.1. Lineage (NCBI taxonomy): Eukaryota > Metazoa > Chordata > Actinopteri > Myctophiformes > Myctophidae > Protomyctophum > Protomyctophum parallelum. Next base: position 2,310,131 of record NC_139697.1, read on the forward strand.
TAGTGTGCCAATGGCTGAGATTCAGGCATACTTCCTGGCAGACCCAGCACGTGTTGTCTGTGTCACTGGGGAACCAGATCCACAGACAGAACTACACCACGGTCGCGTAAGCAGGCGCCCCGCCAGCAATACGACAGTATAGTGCGCTATAATGCCTGCAAAATTTGCCTTCAACCAAACATCGGACAGACACAGCATGTCCTGTCCGTGACAGACCTACACCACTGTCGCGTTAGCTGACGCCTCGCCAGAAATACGACAGTATAGCGCGCTATGATGACTGCCCAACATAAAGGGAAACATTCGACTGACCCAGCACGTTCTGTTTGTGTCACTGAACCCAGATCCACAATACCGAACCACATCACAGGCGTGTAAGCTGGCGCAACACCAACAATACATGTATTCATGTACTTTTTGTATGTCTATTTTATATGGACCCCAGGAAGATTAGCTGTCGCCTCGGCCTCAGCTAATGGGGATCCATTCAATAAACAATAAACCATACCCTGTATAGTGTGCTCTAATGGCCGTCTGACCCCAAGGAATTTTGTTAGTCTCACCTACAAACGAGACAACAGCTAACCCGAGAGGGCGAGTCAACGCTCGCTCCCTAAACTGCACACTGTAGTGCATTAATAGGCTGCTGACACTCGTAAGTAGTCTCACAGAAAACTTTCATTAAATCCTTCTTTACAGACCTGTCCATACCAGGCAGGGCAGGAAAGAGGTGGAGCTATAGCCTGAGCTTAGCTCACCCAGCTCTGCCAACCTTGGACAAGGTTCAAGGTAGTCTTTATTTGTCTCCCTATTGAGAAAGAAATTGTCTTGGAGACAGAGTCACCGCTGTATACAAATAGCATAGACGTTCACATAAAAATTACATTTTTATGGGACATTTTAGTCTGTCAGTGGAAATGACTGGTCTTTTGCCTCTAAAACCAGGCCCCCTCGGCCCCTCCAGCTTCAGCTGGAAGGATGAGACCATTCGTACCGGGGGGCGGGGTCCTCATACCAGGGCCCCCGCAGGACACACACTGGTCATGGCCATCCTCTGTGGGCATGTGAGCTCCACATGCAGCCTGAGAAACCCCTGCTGTTTCCATCTCCTCTTGTCTCTATATAGATATATTATGTATACCTATATTATTTATTATATGTGTACTTATATATACATATGTATACATCTTGTATTGTACACCATATTTTAACTGTTCGGACTGTGCTCAACAGGGAGTGGGCACATAGTAATTGCTTGAACGTGAGGGGTCATAATCTACCCATTTGCAGAATCTCACAATGCTGCATAAACGAATCAAGGCAACATGGTACCCTAGGCATCCCCATGACACGGATTCTCAGTGTGCTCTCTCTTTGTTAGGACAGAGTCCATACCAAATCAATGTCCCCAGTTTGTTTTGTGTCACCAGCAGAGTTATGGACCTCTGGAAGAGGTTGTACCTAAACTGCTCAGCCGCTCTGAGGCGCTCTAGCACAAAACAATCTGACATTGAGCACACTGGAGGCTTCCAAACTTTTGTATATCATTCCAGTAGGCCTACAAGTCCACATGCATAGTGTGTTGTTGTAGCCATTATCATACTTATAAGCATATAAGTATATTAATTAACCAGAACCAATTGTGACAGAATAAGCGATTTAATTGCAGCCTGACACAGTGGGTCATCGGGAGTTTTTGTCTCCTGATCTTTGAGCCACACCGCCCTCTTGTGAACCATGAGGCACAGTGCAGTCTGCCTACCCTATGACGCTCATGTCAACCTGTCAATGAGGAAGTTGCTGGAATTGTTTGTTTACGCTCTCTGCCGTGTGGTCTGGCCGGACCGCGGCAGCAACCGCAACGGTGTACAGCCGCGATGATCAACCAGGAGGTTCACCGACGAGGTCGGTTTCGCTCGGGGTCTCACAGCGCTTATGCCGCCAGGGAGAGACCAAGGATCTACCAACGTAGTTGGCTTCACGCTTGGACCCTTTGGCCGCACCGAGCGCCGACCCAAGGTTTCCCCCAACTAGCAGGTTTCACCGAGGGTTGGACGCGCGGACCGAGCGCCGTCTCCGAGGTTTCCCCCAACTGGCAGGTTTCACCACGGAGCGGTCGCACGGACAAGCTGAGGCTTTCCTCCGCAATACAGAGTCTGCGCTCAGCTTGTTGCTGTTGTTGTTGTTGTTGTGGAGCTACGCGGCGCCCAGAGAGGAGTCGTCAAGACGACCGGCTCTCTTCTTACCTCTGGTAAGTGGACTGTGTGCCACGCAGCTGTATAGTTCTAAATATATATGTATATATATATATATATTGCTTAATAAGTGTCAAAACTGCTGAGATACACGAAACGTCTGCTCTCGTGGAAATCAAAAAATCAAAGTGGCTCTGCACAGATGGGGCTTAAATAGCCCGCTGATCATCTGGGCAGGGCCACCATAGTAGATGTGTCTTAAAGAGATATCCATGAACACTGCCCCGTGGGGTCAGTTCCCGTACATATTGAATAATATGTAGTGGAGAGCCAGTCTCGAACACGATAGAGAACTATGTTATTCCCATCCCTAGTGTAAAACTGTTATCCCACCCCCTTAGATAGCATTTGATACAGACTTATAGCATGTTATGTAGAGTTGTAGACAGCACTATAATTGCATTGTATGTAGTCATAGCATGTCATAGTACATATGTATAGCATCGTAGTATATATGTATAGTTTATATGTATAGTTTCATTATATAAATATTCCACTGTTACTTTAATAGCTTACGCATGTTTCATGATAAATGTTTGTATGTGATGTATTCCCATGCTTTTTTGTTCTTGCTTAATGTAAGTCGCTCTGGATTAAGAGCGTCTGCTAAATGCCTACATTGTAAATTGTTATTCCCATCCCTAGTTGTATAGTGTAAAAGGGTAACATATTTAGTTTCCTCTCACAACATTGCAGCAAAAGGAAAACTGAATAAAATAGCAAAAAACATTATGTTGTGGTTTTACTAGGCATGTAAAAAAAAACCTGTAGTTACAGGGCCTGGCCAAGAGGGGGCACAAGTACACCAGACTAGGACTAGGCAGTCAGTAGTAGCCATAGAGTAAGACAGAGTTACCACAACTCCGTTCACTTCATGGGGCTTCAGTCCAATCTTCTACGTCTAGACTTCTATTGGTGAAGAGCATAGCGAACAGTGACAAAGTCCTGGACCGGGAGTTGGCAGAATGCACTGGACTCAGCTTTAATGATCTTAAATACCTTTATTTTAGATTGATTATTAGTAATAGTACAACATAAACATTACAGAGAGTTTATAGTTGTCACTGTACAATACTTTTACTTTTTTCCAACAGAACTCAGAGATTTCTGCCCCTCAATGTCGTAACTCTGTCTTACTCTATGGCTCTGGTCTAACAGGAAACCACCAGCTTGGAGGAAGTGACTTTATTATGTGGCGATAGAGCTTCCAGTCTGTTTCTCACTTGGGAAATAAACATCAAGCTTAATATTGTACTGTAACCGTCTTTAAGTTACTACATATACAATAGGCCTACACTAACAGGTGATAGTTTAAATGTATAGGTGGCATACTGTTCATCATTCATGACAACAAACACAATATTTTGGACCAAACAAATAATTACAAAGAAGAAAAACAACAAAAAAGTGTTTTTTTTCTACTTTCTAATTCTTTGTTTGGCCCAAAACATTGTGTTTATTGTCATGATTTGTCACGACAAGAGTTGTCTTTGTCCGCGGCGTAAACGTCTTTAAATAAATACTTTCTGAAAAGTCTAGTTTTCCGGGTGTCTCGAGGGGGCGGGACTGCAACGCTTAATAGGAGGATTGACATACTGTGTATCTGGAGGTCCAGGTTCATCACTGAAGTCAGGAGGTTTTCCCATAGACGTGTCACTCTTCATAGACATGTAGCTGGTTGTTGGAGACACTGGTCTGTGGATGAGATGTTTGTCAGCTCCCTCCTCCTCTCTCTCCTCACGGCGTCTCTTCTCTGCTCTGTGGACGAGATGTTTGTCAGCTCCCTCCTCCTCTCTCTCCTCACGGCGTCTCTTCTCTGCTCTGTGGACGAGATGTTTGTCAGCTCCCTCCTCCTCTCTCTCCTCACGGCGACTCATCTCTGCTCTGTGGAGGAGATGTTTGTCAGCTCCCTCCTCTCTCTCTCTCCTCACCAAGACTCATCTCTGGTCTTCAGGAAACCTGTCAAGACACAATACACCAGGAAACAACTGCGTTATTTGATGTGATCCAACAGAACTGCTCCCCCTGCAGAGTCTTATCTGTCATCTACCTCAGTGATTCTCATTTTTCAACCTTTTCAGGCCGTGACTCCCCAAAAACATTAACATGTGAACTGGGGACCACCCAAAACATTCACATGTGAACTGGGGACCACCCAAAACATTCACATGTAATAATAATAATAATAAAACTTTATTTGTATAGCACCTTTCATGACATGAAATGCAGCTCAAAGTGCTTTACAGAACAATGGAGAAAAGAAAAAAAGCAAGGCAACGACATTAAAAAACAAGCAGTACAGTGAGGACATGAATAACAAAAAATAAAAGATCAATTAAAAGCAATGTTGTAGAAGTGGGTCTTGAGCTGAGCTTTAAAAATGTCTACAGAGGCTGCCTGTCGAAGGTACAGTGGGAGCTTGTTCCATGCCGACGGCCCGTAGAAGCAAAAATCTGCTTCCCCGTATTTTTTAGTTGCCATTTTTTTAGGCAAAGCGAGCAGGCCGGCGGTGGAAGACCTTAGGGGGCGGTTTGGGACATATTTAGGCAGGCAGTCATGTAGGTAGGAAGGTGCGAGACCATTGAGAGCTTTATACACAAGTAAAATAATTTTAAAATCAATCCTAAAAACAACCGGAAGCCAGTGCAGTGATGCCAAAACTGGAGTAATATGTTCTCTCATCTTAGTTCTAGTTAAAACTCTGGCTGCTGCATTTTGGACAAGTTGTAATCTGTCAGTTGTTTTCTTAGGCAGTCCAGAAAAAAGTGCATTGCAGTAATCAAGCCGAGGCGTGGATTAGCGTATTTGCATCGTCCAAGGACACATAGGCTCTGATTCGTGCAATATTTCTAAGGTGGAAAAACGCAATCTTGGTAACATGATTCTGCTATTTTTTCTTTTTAAATGACTGACGACTGCCATAGAAACATAGCTTTTTCAGAAAACTGTCAGGATGTAGAAGACATTTGTAGAATCGTCCTCAGGTCAAAATGTTTAATCAATCAAGACAGTTTTTATAGAATAGTTTGTTGATTACTTTTTGATGCAGTAATGCTCTGTCAATTGTTCTTGTATATTGTAAAGGTCTTAAAAGCTCTTCATTTGCCACTTTATTGTCATCTGGGGACCCCTCCAAAAGCATGTGGGGACCCCCTGGGGGTCCCAGCCCACATGTTGAGAACCACACCTTACAGGTGACTCATAACAATCATGGCACACAGCAACATGGAAGAGGAGAGATGATTGGTTAACATTCTTAGCCAAAATCTCGGCCACTCCCTGACTCACACTGGCTCACGCCAGCATGGTGGTGTTACGGTGTAATCGGTGATGGTGGTGTTACCGTGTAATCGGTGATGGTGGTGTTACGGTGTAATCGGTGATGGTGGTGTTACGGTGTAATCGGTGATGGTGGTGTTACGGTGTAATCGGTGATGGTGGTGTTACGGTGTAATCGGTGATGGTGGTGTTACGGTGTAATCGGTGATGGTGGTGTTACGGTGTAATCGGTGACCTGCTGAAATATGTGGCAATGGTGTAGTAAGTAGACACTCGCACAATGTCAGTGTCCGAATGTAAATCGTTGCGGTTTGTTCATTGTCAGAGTTCAACCTATAGCTGGTGTTCTGGCCACGTATTTAAAGACCTCCATGTGTGTTAATGTTGTGTGAAGTCCACAAGATGGTCACATGTTTCAGTAGGTCACCAATTTCACCGTAACACCATAACGCCGTGATGGAGTGTGACTGAACAAGTGGCTGAGATTTGGTGTATTGTAATTTGGTTGGGTAAATCTCCTTTGAATTGATTTGACATCAGTTAGGGCGGATCTTGCTGCCCCACACACACACACACACACACACACACACACACACACACACACACACACAGTGTCGCCTTCTGTCACTGAGGCATGTATCAGTTGTGAGGTGAACACAAAGCTGTCATGTGACAACATTTAACATGTAAACTGGTTGTAACATAACACCACCCCTTCTCTCTGTGTGCGTGTGCGTGTGTGTGTGTGTGTGTGTGTGTGTGTGTGTGTGTGTGTGTGTGTGTGTGTGTGTGTGTGTGTGCGCGCGCGTGTACACAGATACAGGGCAGTTTGTCACTAGGACAGCAACACACCTTGTGTTTAAAAAAAAAAAAAACATTTAGAGAGAGAGGGAGGATGAGGGAGAGAGAGAGGGGAGGAGGAGAGAGAGGGAGGGATTGAGGAGGAGGGGAGGGAGAGAGGAGAGAGAGAGGGAGGTAGGAGGAGGAGAGACAGGGGGGGAGGAGGGGAGAGAGAGGGAGGGAGGAGGGGAGAGAGGAGAGAGAGGGAGGGAGGAGGAGGAGAGAGAGAGAGAGAGAGAGAGAGGGGGGGAGGGAGGAGGAGGGGAGACAGGGAGGGAGGAGGAGGAGGAGAGACAGGGAGGGAGGAGGGGAGAGAGGAGAGAGAGGGAGGGAGGAGGGGAGAGAGGAGAGAGAGGGAGGGAGGAGGAGGAGAGAGAGGGAGGGAGGAGGGGAGAGAGGAGAGAGAGGGAGGGAGGAGGAAGAGAGAGAGAGAGAGAGAGAGAGAGGGGGAGGGAGGAGGAGGGGAGACAGGGAGGGAGGAGGAGGAGAGACAGGGAGGGAGGAGGGGAGAGAGGAGAGACAGGGAGGGAGGAGGGGAGAGAGGAGAGAGAGGGAGGGAGGATGGGAGAGAGGAGAAAGAGGGAGGGAGGAGGAGGAGAGAGAGAGAGGGAGGGGGAGGGAGGAGGAGGAGAGAGGAGAGAGGGAGGGAGGGAGGAGGGGAGAGAGGAGAGAGAGGGAGGGAGGGAGGAGGGGAGAGAGGAGAGAGAGGGAGGGAGGGAGGGAGGGAGGAGGGGAGAGAGGAGAGAGAGGGAGGGAGGGAGGAGGGGAGAGAGGAGAGAGAGGGAGGGAGGGAGGGAGGGAGGAGGGGAGAGAGGAGAGAGAGGGAGGGAGGGAGGAGGAGGAGAGACAGGGAGGGAGGAGGGGAGAGAGGAGAGAGAGGGAGGGAGGAGGAGGAGAGAGAGAGGGGGGGAGGGAAAGAGAGAGAGAGGCTGCTAGAGGGAAGAGGAAGTCAGAATGAGAGCGAGGGGCGAGCTAGGGGTCATTCTTTGAGACACGTCCTGGTTTTGGACCAATAAGCACCTTTTGTTTGAAGCTTCAAAGGGTCAAAGGTCAAACAACCAGCGTTCTGAAATGCTGCCCGAACCCGACCTGACCCGGCGGGGGGGTCATCGGGCCGGGCAGGGCCTAAAATGTATGCAAATGAGTTGGGCCAGTTAGGAATTCTAATGCTGTCTACGTAACGAGCTATAAGTCTGTTTAAAATACTATCTAAGTTGACATAAAGTGCTATCTAAGGGGCTAGGCTATGGCGAGTGCTATGGGCCATGGTGGAGTCTGAAGAGGTGGGTTTTCAGACTACGGCGGAGGATTGGGAGTGAGGCTGCAGTTCTGAAGTTCTGACTGTGAGTTACTTTTAATTACCCTTTAAAGACATAATTACTTTTTACAATCAGGATACAGAGTCTATTTCTTATTGATTCTTTCTGTTCACCAGTGAAGTGTAGGCAGAATAATTAGGAAGCCAAACTTCATTGTTCAACTTTCATGACCGTCTCAATCCCTCTCCCCATTTCCTGTCGGCCTACTGTCTGTCCCTCCATAAAAAATATAAAATAAAGGCGAAAGCCACAAAAAAACAAACAACACAACAAAAGAAAAGAAGAAGTGTATAATACCAGACTATAGACATTAGTTCCAGTAAAGTGATTAAAAACACTTACCCCGATATTAACCTTTAGGCTTTAATCCGACGTGGCAAAATGGAGTCCATGCAGTGTTCAGCTCTCTGTGTTGTCGATCGTTGACGTGTTGTGTCAAAATGGTCGACTGTGTTTTTATTAACGCACATAAAGTAGGAAGTGTCTAGATAGGAAACAGGTTTTTCCAGTTGTGCGGTGTCGCTATAGGCAACCGGCCAGTAGCCCAGACAGCCAGCCGGGAGGAGGCAGAGCGCAGCCAAGAAGAACACCTTACAGAGAACGTACGGCATAAGTTCTGTGTTTATGGTCACACAGAACATTAGAGAAGATTGTTACGGCTCTAGCAGTGATTCTCAACCCGTTCAGGGCCAAGATTTGAGTTAAAAACTTATTTGAGTTTGATTTGAGTTAACTTAAGTTATTAAGTTCTGTGTTTATATATAGTCACACAGAACATTTGACCTCTGTGAAAAAGCCTTATGTCTGGTCATCTGCATGTCAGCATGCTTTTGAATCTTGCAAAGCCCTCCTGTGACGAGTCTGAACTCGTCATTGAACAGAAGTACCCCGCCTATACCTATTGGCTCAAGGCCAAGTGTACTACGCACCTACGCCACCTTCCAGGGAAGGTTGAAGGGGAAGGAAGGGCTACTGCCACACAAAAAACCTGCGCACGTTTTCGGCTTAAAAACTTAAAAAACACAGCTTAAAAACCAGGTTTTTAAGACAGCTGCAGGTGGATGGAAAAGAAGCTCCACTTCCGCGGACGACTGGCGCGACGGGCTGTTATGGTTCCCGTTTTGCATTTGAGTAAATGGTGCGCTGTGACTGGCCAGTCGCTGTGATTGACAGCCTACACCTAAACCTAACCCTAACCTTAACCTCAGTAAAACTATACCTAAACCTAACCCTAACCTTAACCTCAGTAAAACTATACCTAAACCTAACCCTAACCTTAACCTCAGTAAAACTATACCTAAACCTAACCCTAACCTCAGTAAACTATACCTAAACCTATAACCCTAACCTTAACCTCAGTAAAACTATACCTAAACCTAACCCTAACCTCAGTAAACTATACCTAAACCTAACCCTAACCTTAACCTCAGTAAAACTATACCTAAACCTAACCCTAACCTTAACCTCAGTAAAACTATACCTAAACCTAACCCTAACCCTATAACCTCAGTAAAACTATACCTAAACCTAACCCTAACCTTAACCTCAGTAAAACTATACCTAAACCTAACCCTAACCTTAACCTCAGTAAAACTATACCTAAACCTAACCCTAACCTTAACCTCAGTAAAACTATACCTAAACCTAACCCTAACCTTAACCTCAGTAAAACTATACCTAAACCTAACCCTATAACCTCAGTAAAACTATACCTAAACCTAACCTCAGTAAAACTATACCTAAACCTAACCCTGGGCCTAACCCTAACCTTAACCTCAGTAAAACTATACCTAATCCTAACCCTAACCGTCATTAACCCCAGTAAAACTATGCCTAAACCTAACCTCAGTAAAGCATACCTAAACCTAACCTCAGTAAAACTATACCTATACCTAAACCTAACCTCAGTAAAACTAACGCAGTGGCTGGGGGGCGTTTCCAAGAACCCGAATGCGAAACGAATACCAACATTAGCGCGCGACGGCCAGCTTCCCGGAAGCGCTCTCCTCCGCGCAAGTCGTCCGCGGAAGTGGAGCTTCTTTTCCATCCACCAGCTGTCTAAAAAACCCGGTTTTTAAGCTGCGCGCAGCCGAAAACGTGCACAGGTTCTTTGATCGTGTGGCAGCACCCCTTGACTGCCTCTGCGTCTCTGCGCTCATTCCCCGCTGACCTCTGAGAGGGACGTACAGTTCGGGGCATGCTCGGCGGTAAGCGATATCTCACACCAGGCTTTATATCCACGTTAATGTGAGCGTCATATTAAAGTCCGTCTTTCTCCTCCTCTATAGGTCACCCTAAGCCGCCAGCCCGGACGAATCTATAGCCACTACGAAGAGAGAGAGAGAGAGAGAGATCCACTAGCCCGGCCCCGGGGGAATATTGACCGGGAATGAAGTGGGCCTGTATATACGTGTCAAACCGGGGGGATTCTGAGTGTGATTTATGTTGCGGCGCACATAGGAGGCCTTAGCTATGTTTCACCAGTTTCAATTGAAACGGGCCTCCACCCTCAGGGGGGCCTCCAAGCTCCAACTGAACGTCATGGATCAGTCAACCCCGCCACTCTTGGCTCTCTCTATCTCGCTCACTCACTGCCTTGCTCTCTCCCACAATGTAAAGTTACACCTATTTTATGTTAATAACCTGGGTAAAATGTGCAGCATTGGGAGATAAAGGGAGACACTTTAATTGTGAAGGGACGACAGGATGAGGAGAGGTGGTGTTGTTGCTAATTGTCGAGGTTAATGGCTGAGTGTGATATTGAACAGTCAAACTATTTGTATCAATACGGCTGTTATCAACAAAATAATTATGTCTGGGGGGTGATATGGGGTATATGGGGGTCTCATATTTGGTCTTGAAACGGGCCTCCAGATTCCAAAGGCCGCCACTGGCGGCGCACTAAGCCCAGTCTAGGGGGAAGGACCCTATAACTGACCGCCCCATCTATCACTAAGCCCAGTCTAGGGGGAAGGACCCTATAACTGACCGCCCAATCTATCACTAAGCCCAGTCTAGGGGGAAGGACCCAACTGACCGCCCCATCTATCACTAAGCCCAGTGTAGGGGGAAGGACGCTATAACTGACCGCCCAATCTATCACTAAGCCCAGTCTAGGGGGAAGGACCCTATAACTGACCGCCCAATCTATCACTAAGCCCAGTCTAGGGGGAAGGACCCAACTGACCGCCCAATCTATCACTAAGCCCAGTCTAGGGGGAAGGACCCAACTGACCGCCCAATCTATCACTAAGCCCAGTCTAGGGGGAAGGACCCAACTGACCGCCCCATCTATCACTAAGCCCAGTCTAGGGGGAAGGACGCTATAACTGACCGCCCCATCTATCACTAAGCCCAGTCTAGGGGGAAGGACGCTATAACTGACCGCCCCATCTATCACTAAGCCCAGTCTAGGGGGAAGGACCCAACTGACCGCCCAATCTATCACTAAGCCCAGTCTAGGGGGAAGGACCCTATAACTGACCGCCCCATCTATCACTAAGCCCAGTCTAGGGGGAAGGACCCAACTGACCGCCCCATCTATCACTAAGCCCAGTCTAGGGGGAAGGACGCTATAACTGACCGCCCAATCTATCACTAAGCCCAGTCTAGGGGGAAGGACCCTATAACTGACCGCCCAATCTATCACTAAGCCCAGTCTAGGGGGAAGGACCCAACTGACCGCCCCATCTATCACTAAGCCCAGTCTAGGGGGAAGGACCCAACTGACCGCCCAATCTATCACTAAGCCCAGTCTAGGGGGAAGGACCCAACTGACCGCCCCATCTATCACTAAGCCCAGTCTAGGGGGAAGGACCCTATAACTGACCGCCCAATCTATCACTAAGCCCAGTCTAGGGGGAAGGACGCTATAACTGACCGCCCCATCTATCACTAAGCCCAGTCTAGGGGGAAGGACCCAACTGACCGCCCCATCTATCACTAAGCCCAGTCTAGGGGGAAGGACCCTATAACTGACCGCCCAATCTATCACTAAGCCCAGTCTAGGGGGAAGGACGCTATAACTGACCGCCCAATCTATCACTAAGCCCAGTCTAGGGGGAAGGACCCAACTGACCGCCCCATCTATCACTAAGCCCAGTCTAGGGGGAAGGACCCAACTGACCGCCCAATCTATCACTAAGCCCAGTCTAGGGGGAAGGACCCAACTGACCGCCCCATCTATCACTAAGCCCAGTCTAGGGGGAAGGACCCAACTGACCGCCCAATCTATCACTAAGCCCAGTCTAGGGGGAAGGACCCAACTGACCGCCCCATCTATCACTAAGCCCAGTCTAGGGGGAAGGACCCTATAACTGACCGCCCAATCTATCACTAAGCCCAGTCTAGGGGGAAGGACCCAACTGACCGCCCAATCTATCACTAAGCCCAGTCTAGGAGGAAGGACCCAACTGACCGCCCAATCTATCACTAAGCCCAGTCTAGGGGGAAGGACGCTATAACTGACCGCCCAATCTATCACTAAGCCCAGTCTAGGGGGAAGGACGCTATAACTGACCGCCCAATCTATCACTAAGCCCAGTCTAGGGGGAAGGACCCAACTGACCGCCCAATCTATCACTAAGCCCAGTCTAGGGGGAAGGACCCAACTGACCACCCCATCTATCACTAAGCCCAGTCTAGGGGGAAGGACCCTATAACTGACCGCCCAATCTATCACTAAGCCCAGTCTAGGGGGAAGGACCCAACTGACCGCCCCATCTATCACTAAGCCCAGTCTAGGGGGAAGGACCCTATAACTGACCGCCCAATCTATCACTAAGCCCAGTCTAGGGGGAAGGACGCTATAACTGACCGCCCAATCTATCACTAAGCCCAGTCTAGGGGGAAGGACCCAACTGACCGCCCCATCTATCACTAAGCCCAGTCTAGGGGGAAGGACCCAACTGACCGCCCCATCTATCACTAAGCCCAGTCTAGGGGGAAGGACCCTATAACTGACCGCCCAATCTATCACTAAGCCCAGTCTAGGGGGAAGGACCCAACTGACCGCCCCATCTATCACTAAGCCCAGTCTAGGGGGAAGGACGCTATAACTGACCGCCCAATCTATCACTAAGCCCAGTCTAGGGGGAAGGACCCTATAACTGACCGCCCAATCTATCACTAAGCCCAGTCTAGGGGGAAGGACGCTATAACTGACCAATCTATCACTAAGCCCAGTCTAGGGGGAAGGACGCTATAACTGACCGCCCAATCTATCACTAAGCCCAGTCTAGGGGGAAGGACCCAACTGACCGCCCCATCTATCACTAAGCCCAGTCTAGGGGGAAGGACCCAACTGACCAATCTATCCATGGTTCATGACTCTCGTATTCATACGAGAGTCATGACTTAGCGGCACCCTGTTTTTGGCGCTCGCTGCATTTACAACTTTTACGTATATATAAACATTCAGATTTAAAATATAAAGTACTCACAATTTGTCCCACGGGTGTTACAATTTACAATTTACAATTTTACAATTTTACAATGTAGGCATTTAGCAGACGCTCTTAATCCAGAGCGACTTACATTAAGCAAGAACAAAAAAGCATGGGAATACATCACATACAAAGCATTTATCAAGAAACATGCGTAAGCTAAGAAGGTAACAGTGGAATAACTATATAATGAAGCTATACATATAAACTATAAATCTATACTACTATATGCTATACATATGTACTATGGCGTGCTATGACTACATACAATACAATTATAGTGCTGTCTACATTGTTATGACCTGGCTCTTGGGCCATAACAAAGGTGCACATTTATAGTGCACATTGGGAACACTGGCCAGGTGCTCCCAATGCACCTGGTCAGCAACTCAGAACCTGTGGGAAGCCAAATGCATTCGTCTACACAGGAATACACACAGGCCCTAGTAGCCCAACTACAGGGGCTGTGACACCCTCCCCCTACAAAACGAGGACCCTTAAGGGACCGAGACACTCATCCATCATCCAATCTATCTCATCCAATAACCAAAATATCATTTAGCATAGAAAATCATATTACTTCGAAAATGTAAACAAAAAAGTCTGTTTGGCTGATGTTTCCCACACCAAACCGAAGCATTTGCGCAGACTTACCCCCCCAATTTAGAAGCAAACAGCAAACCAATACAAATACAAAATAGAGCACAAAATGTGTTTGCTGAAGTTTAAAATACTTTTAACCGTGGCAGCTATCAGGCTGAGGGGCAGGTAACCCTGTCAGCTCTAGCCCTAATGCACAACAGCACCAGCTTGTTTGGAGCTCCACCTCTCAGAGGCGGAAGGCCAGCTGAGACTATCGTCCCCCCCCAGCATATAAAACTACCACACTGTGGCATGATGTTTCACCATCTAAAGCTGCCAGCTTTGACACACCAGTGTCCAGTTTACCACAAGGCAAACAGAGACATACACATTTTAACAATCAGCAATAACACAAAAGTGCTATATAGTCAATTCATCATTTATTATTTTTAAGGATGGGAATCTGCGCAAACCATACACCTGCCAAACCAACTTAACCAAACCAATGTAACCAACGTACCAGACATAGTTTACCTAAGATAACTATAAACCAACATTAAGACAATTACTCAAATTAATTTCAGCCAAACCAATTCAATCTGCACCCAGCACACCAGGCCTTCTATCAGCAACTAAGATTACCGGTATTCTTGAAGCATTTAAGAATAGAGGAACAGGGACATAAGGTAGATACAAGACAGAAACAGGCCAGATTTGAAAACGACAAAACACAGTTCATGTTGTCCAACATAATGCTCTCCCTCACGACATTTTCTGATCCAACATACAAAATCCAGTCATTCATTACCCTTTAATAAGGCCAACCGGAATGAAACAGAGGGTGGAGGCTCCTCCCAGTTCACCGGGAGTGTGCGCACAAAGCCCCACACCTATCCATCCAGCATTGCCCTAGACCAACCCCCCCCCCCCCCCCCCCCCAACCGACCCATATGTCAGAAGGACAGGGGAAACGAACACTGCCTCCCAGCCATTTCGGCCTGACGAGACAAATCGCATACTAGACAGGATAAAACCAAAATCTACACCTCCAACCATCTACAGCCTGACAGATACAACACTGTCTCCCAGCTGCACCAGCCTGGTGAAGACTACGCCTGCCATTTCCAATTTTAAACAGCTCCCACACGGAGCTCTCACAAGATACGTACGTACTGACAACAAAATGATGGAGCAACCATTTCAGACAGAAAACTATGAGGACAAAACTATGACGACAAGTGAATTACAATTCACAATTACAATTGACAATTAATTCACAATTAATCAACACACAAAACTAACAAAAAAATGCTCTCTCTCTCCAACCCTGCAAAGCCAGGACAGATATGACAGGTGTGCCTCAGCTGCCTAACCAAAAACTAAACTGCCTCACTTGCCCTGGTCTTCAGTGGCCCTCCTGAGTCCCCCATACCGACAAGGCATCCCAGTGGTACCACCCTGTCCCATCTTGTGTGGAACAGAATCTACAAAGACAAATCAACAAATTAAAAAAATACAGCGAGTCCCACAGTGGGAAACACCATTAATCCTACACAGGGACCACCAAGCCTCAGACAAAACACACTTGTCACACCCATCCTAACTTCTAACACTATAGCAAATACACATGACATGACCAGCACCAAACCAAATCTTATAACCGAACTGAACCAACAAATACTACCACCAAAACACTTTAACTACCGTGCACCTCCTCCTAATGCCAAAATACCATGACTAATTTAGTAATCTACAAGTTCAAACAAAACAGGAAGTTAGTTACTTTACCTGTTAACGTCACAACCAATCCGAGTTCAAATCACGAGCCCCCATGTTATGACCTGGCTCTTGGGCCATAACAAAGGAGGAAGACACACGGCTGTTTAAAAGTGCACAAACCAATATTTATTTACAACTTAAACAACTTAATACGAATCAAACAAACAATACTACAGTTCTAAGGTGTAGTGTGTTAATCAGTAGATCAGTATAGTGTCAGTGAGTGGATGTGTGGTGGTGTAGTGTGTTATTCAGTAGATCAGTAGTGTCAGTGAGTGGATGTGTGGTGGGTGTAGTGTGTTAATCAGTAGATCAGTAGTGTCAGTGAGTGGATGTGTGGTGGTGTAGTGTGTTAATCAGTAGATCAGTAGTGTCAGTGAGTGGATGTGTGGTGGTGTAGTGTGTTAATCAGTAGATCAGTAGTGTCAGTGAGTGGATGTGTGGTGGTGTAGTGTGTTAATCAGTAGATCAGTAGTGTCAGTGAGTGGATGTGTGGTGGTGTAGTGTGTTAATCAGTAGATCAGTAGTGTCAGTGAGTGGATGTGTGGTGGGTGTAGTGTGTTAATCAGTAGATCAGTAGTGTCAGTGAGTGGATGTGTGGTGGGTGTAGTGTGTTAATCAGTAGATCAGTAGTGTCAGTGAGTGGATGTGTGGTGGTGTAGTGTGTTAATCAGTAGATCAGTAGTGTCAGTGAGTGGATGTGTGGTGGTGTAGTGTGTTATTCAGTAGATCAGTAGTGTCAGTGAGTGGATGTGTGGTGGGTGTAGTGTATTAATCAGTAGATCAGTAGTGTCAGTGAGTGGATGTGTGGTGGGTGTAGTGTGTTAATCAGTAGATCAGTAGTGTCAGTGAGTGGATGTGTGGTGGTGTAGTGTGTTATTCAGTAGATCAGTAGTGTCAGTGAGTGGATGTGTGGTGGTGTAGTGTGTTAATCAGTAGATCAGTATAGTGTCAGTGAGTGGATGTGTGGTGGTGTAGTGTGTTAATCAGTAGATCAGTAGTGTCAGTGAGTGGATGTGTGGTGGGTGTAGTGTGTTAATCAGTAGATCAGTAGTGTCAGTGAGTGGATGTGTGGTGGTGTAGTGTGTTAATCAGTAGATCAGTAGTGTCAGTGAGTGGATGTGTGGTGGTGTAGTGTGTTAATCAGTAGATCAGTAGTGTCAGTGAGTGGATGTGTGGTGGTGTAGTGTGTTAATCAGTAGATCAGTATAGTGTCAGTGAGTGGATGTGTGGTG
Source organism: Protomyctophum parallelum (assembly GCF_964188405.1). NCBI lineage: Eukaryota > Metazoa > Chordata > Actinopteri > Myctophiformes > Myctophidae > Protomyctophum > Protomyctophum parallelum. The sequence continues at coordinate 2,326,864 of NC_139697.1, forward strand.
GTGTAGTGTGTTAATCAGTAGATCAGTAGTGTCAGTGAGTGGATGTGTGGTGGTGTAGTGTGTTATTCAGTAGATCAGTAGTGTCAGTGAGTGGATGTGTGGTGGTGTAGTGTGTTAATCAGTAGATCAGTAGTGTCAGTGAGTGGATGTGTGGTGGGTGTAGTGTGTTATTCAGTAGATCAGTAGTGTCAGTGAGTGGATGTGTGGTGGTGTAGTGTGTTAATCAGTAGATCAGTAGTGTCAGTGAGTGGATGTGTGGTGGTGTAGTGTGTTATTCAGTAGATCAGTAGTGTCAGTGAGTGGATGTGTGGTGGGTGTAGTGTGTTAATCAGTAGATCAGTAGTGTCAGTGAGTGGATGTGTGGTGGGTGTAGTGTATTAATCAGTAGATCAGTATAGTGTCAGTGAGTGGATGTGTGGTGGGTGTAGTGTGTTAATCAGTAGATCAGTATAGTGTCAGTGAGTGGATGTGTGGTGGTGTAGTGTGTTAATCAGTAGATCAGTAGTGTCAGTGAGTGGATGTGTGGTGGTGTAGTGTGTTATTCAGTAGATCAGTAGTGTCAGTGAGTGGATGTGTGGTGGTGTAGTGTGTTAATCAGTAGATCAGTATAGTGTCAGTGAGTGGATGTGTGGTGGTGTAGTGTGTTATTCAGTAGATCAGTAGTGTCAGTGAGTGGATGTGTGGTGGGTGTAGTGTGTTAATCAGTAGATCAGTATAGTGTCAGTGAGTGGATGTGTGGTGGTGTAGTGTGTTAATCAGTAGATCAGTAGTGTCAGTGAGTGGATGTGTGGTGGGTGTAGTGTGTTAATCAGTAGATCAGTAGTGTCAGTGAGTGGATGTGTGGTGGTGTAGTGTGTTAATCAGTAGATCAGTAGTGTCAGTGAGTGGATGTGTGGTGGGTGTAGTGTGTTAATCAGTAGATCAGTAGTGTTAGTGAGTGGATGTGTGGTGGGTGTAGTGTGTTAATCAGTAGATCAGTAGTGTCAGTGAGTGGATGTGTGGTGGTGTAGTGTGTTAATCAGTAGATCAGTAGTGTCAGTGAGTGGATGTGTGGTGGGTGTAGTGTGGGGTGTTGAATGGTGCAAAGATGCTGCTGCTCTCATGGAAGGAGAGAGACAGCCTCTTATAGTGCACCTTGGGAACACTGGCCAGGTGCTCCCAATGCACCCGATCAGCAACTCAGAACCTGTGGGAAGCCAAATGCATAGGTCTACACAGGAATACACACAGGCCCTAGTAGCCCAACTACAGGGGCTGTGACAACATAACATGCTATAAGTCTGTATCAAATGCTATCTAAGTCTACAGAAATGCTATCTAAGGGGTGTTAGTTAGTTACAGCACCAGCGATTAGAATTTCTGCATCCCGCGTTGTTTAATAAAAAGCATTTTTATCCGAGGTGTTATTTTGCCATTGGCTTTCAACTACGCGCCCCTATCGGTCGGGAGGAGGGTGGCACTCGGTGTGTTCGATATAGGCACGCTGACCGCCCTGCCAATACAGACTAATAGGCGAGTGCGCTCCCGGTGTGCAACTGTGGATTTCCCAAACGAACCCCGTTTGAGAAAAGTAGCCGGGGGAGCTCGGATAAAAATGCTTTTTTATTAAACAACGCGGGACGCAGCAATTCTAATCGCTGGCGCTGCTACTAACTAACACCCGTGGGACAAATTGTGAGTACTTTATATTTGAATTCTGAATGTTTATATATACGTAAAAGTTGTAAATGTATATATATGTCATGATAACCATCATGGCAGTCATGTTTCAGGGCTACGCCCAATCCTGCCTGTAGCCTACGTGTGACAGAGCAGGGCATGGGAAGAGGAGAATTTCTGTTGTTTAAAAAGACATTCTGAGTTTGCATTTAATGCCGCGCGCCTGAAGCGCACTTATAATAATAAACGGCCTGTGTGTGCGCTCAGTGTCCGCTCACACACTGTAGTGTGTGTGCGTGAAAGAGTGCTGGCACTCGGAAATAGTTCGTATATGTGGAATGGACAGAATGGTGAGCAGGCAAGGCCACCGGCCAGGCTGACCAAGAGGAGGCAGAGGCAGAGGATTCGGTTTAAGGTTTTAATCGGTGTGCTGTACAAAGGGGACAAACAATATACAAGGTGTGGCATCAGTAAACGTATCCAAATCATAAACAGCAGTTACATCCAATAACGTCAAACTAAATAATATTCATGTCAGGGGCAGCCTATATATACAATATCGAACACCTACTCAATACACACATATATCTATATATATGAATATAATAGGTCGAATACACAGTATGTATGCATACATATATATACACATACCTACGCATATACATAGATATACATATGCATATATATATATACATATACATAAACACACGCATGTGTGAACACACATATGTGTGATGCCGTTATGCAGGCCAAACACTATGTCTATTAGTCAACAGTTCGATTCAATGACCCATTAAGGAAATAAACAACTCAAGTACTGCTAGTCATATAGTATATAAACAATAGCAGGTGCAATGAAGTGAGTCCATGATGGGTGATTAATAGTTATGGCAATGAATAAACAGTTGGGTTTCCAGAGGCTTTTGAACTCTCGTTTGGTTAGTGGACGCACACCGCTGGAGAGTGAAGAGAGATGGTGCTGGAGGTTTGGTATACCAGCCAGTATGGTGAAGCATGCATGAATGAGTGAGTGCATTGAGTCCTATTTGTAGCCTCCCACACCTGTGTGCAGTGAGCAAGCTGCCAGCCACTCAGCCTTGATTGCAGGAGTGGCTGGGAGGCTCCATGGGCCTTTTCACAGTGGGTGTGTGCGCTCAGTGTCCGCTCACACACTGTAGTGTGTGTGTGAGTGTGTGCGCTCAGTGTCCGCTCACACACTGTAGTGTGTGTGAGTGTGTGCGCTCAGTGTCCGCTCACACACTGTAGTGTGTGTGTGAGTGTGTGCGCTCAGTGTCCGCTCACACACTGTAGTGTGTGTGAGTGTGTGCGCTCAGTGTCCGCTCACACACTGTAGTGTGTGTGCGTGTGTGCGCTCAGTGTCCGCTCACACACTGTAGTGTGTGTGCGTGTGTGCGCTCAGTGTCCGCTCACACACTGTAGTGTGTGTGCGTGTGTGCGCTCAGTGTCCGCTCACACACTGTAGTGTGTGTGTGAGTGTGTGCGCTCAGTGTCCGCTCACACACTGTAGTGTGTGTGTGAGTGTGTGCGCTCAGTGTCCGCTCACACACTGTAGTGTGTGTGTGAGTGTGTGCGCTCAGTGTCCGCTCACACACTGTAGTGTGTGTTTTGATGAATTGAACAATGTGGACCCTGTTGTAAACAAGTGTAATGCTTAATTAGGTCGTCCACTCACAGTTAACAGTCTTTGTATTGAGTTTGTGCTTGAAATGTACTGTAAATTCTGCAAACTGTTAATAAATATTTCAATCAATCAAAAAAGTGTGCGTGTGTGCGCTCAGTGTCCGCTCACACACTGTAGTGTGTGCGCGAAGTAAAGAACGATAAGCATCCAACAGTGACGATGATGTGCGTGGTTTAGGGTTTTGGTTTTGTAATAATGGACTCTGACATTTACTGGAGTTGGAACTATAGTCATGTAACCATTCACTCAACTCACCATATAAACCTTTTTTTTCACAGGTTTTCAAACATTATATATTCCAGACAAATTATTATTTCTCTCACACAAATCCAGTATATTTTCTTTCTTTTAATTTTCTTTTCCTCTTTTCAATACAGTAGCAACTTTGTCATTAAACATTTTAGAAAGATCCTGTATTTTATTATTTATTACACTCCCTGTGCTGTTTGCGTCATGATTCAATTTGCGATTTAATTTAATTTAGTCTTACTAGAAAATACATCTGGCATCTACTGAATGTGAAGGGGACAAGGGTTGGTGTGACAAACTGACATATTGAGCTTATGACACACATATGGCACTCCCAGTATCCCCTCTTCACTTTCAGTTGTTCAAGTCCGTTGCTCTCCCCTTGTCCCCCATATATGGGGACTAGGCTGGTCTCCCCTTGTCCCCCATATATGGGGACTAGGTTGGTCTCCCCTTGTCCCCCATATATGGGGACTAGGTTGCTCTCCCCTTGTCCCCCATATATGGGGACTATAGGCTGGTCTCCCCTTGTCCCCCATATATGGGGACTAGGCTGGTCTCCCCTTGTCCCCCATATATGGGGACTAGGCTGGTCTCCCCGTGTCCCCCATATATGGGGACTAGGTTGGTCTCCCCTTGTCCCCCATATATGGGGACTAGGTTGGTCTCCCCTTGTCCCCCATATATGGGGACTAGGTTGCTCTCCCCTTGTCCCCCATATATGGGGACTATAGGCTGGTCTCCCCTTGTCCCCCATATATGGGGACTAGGCTGGTCTCCCCTTGTCCCCCATATATGGGGACTATAGGCTGGTCTCCCCTTGTCCCCCATATATGGGGACTAGGCTGGTCTCCCCTTGTCCCCCATATATGGGGACTAGGTTGGTCTCCCCTTGTCCCCCATATATGGGGACTAGGTTGGTCTCCCCTTGTCCCCCATATATGGGGACTAGGTTGGTCTCCCCTTGTCCCCCATATATGGGGACTAGGTTGGTCTCCCCTTGTCCCCCATATATGGGGACTAGGTTGGTCTCCCCTTGTCCCCCATATATGGGGACTAGGTTGGTCTCCCCTTGTCCCCCATATATGGGGACTATAGGCTGGTCTCCCCTTGTCCCCCAGATATGGGGACTAGGCTGGTCTCCCCTTGTCCCCCATATATGGGGACTAGGCTGGTCTCCCCTTGTCCCCCATATATGGGGACTAGGTTGGTCTCCCCTTGTCCCCCATATATGGGGACTATAGGCTGGTCTCCCCTTGTCCCCCATATATGGGGACTAGGTTGGTCTCCCCTTGTCCCCCATATATGGGGACTAGGTTGGTCTCCCCTTGTCCCCCATATATGGGGACTAGGTTGGTCTCCCCTTGTCCCCCATATATGGGGACTAGGCTGGTCTCCCCTTGTCCCCCATATATGGGGACTAGGTTGGTCTCCCCTTGTCCCCCATATATGGGGACTAGGTTGCTCTCCCCTTGTCCCCCATATATGGGGACTAGGCTGTCTCCCCTTGTCCCCCATATATGGGGACTAGGTTGGTCTCCCCTTGTCCCCCATATATGGGGACTAGGCTGGTCTCCCCTTGTCCCCCATATATGGGGACTAGGTTGGTCTCCCCTTGTCCCCCATATATGGGGACTAGGCTGGTCTCCCCTTGTCCCCCATATATGGGGACTAGGTTGGTGGAGGGTGTGTAGAGCCCAGGATCACATTAGATAATTGACACAGGGGTGAAAAATGGGTTAAAGAATTAATGTAGTAAAATGTAGTAAAAGAACAAACAAAATAAAACCTTTTAAATGCACTAAACTCTATTTTCTGTCAACAGTAACACTCCATATCCCTCACTGGCATCTTTTTGTTGTTCGGTTGCCTTTACAGTTACAGGCACTACTATTTCAATGCAATTTTGCATAGACATATTAGACAATATACGGTATATTGTCACTTGTATATACATGTCTGGCTTGTGACAGTATATAATATACCCTTCTGGACTTTGGGTTAAAAGTTCTCCTCATTTTTATACCCTGCAGTATTCTGTCACAAGCCAGAAATGTAAGCTATATTGTGCCACCGTGCCCCGGTTTGACGTGTCACGAGACATGATGTCACGAGGGGCACACACACACACACACACACACACACACACACACACACACACACACACACAGTTATTATGCAAAGCATTCCTTCATTTCATTTCATTTTGCTTTTCATTTAGTTTCATTTCAAAGCATCCATTTTATTGTTTCCCCAGCATCAGCGCATCAGCGCGCAACATAAGCTTTTCGTTTAATTCAGTCATTGTCGCCGTTTCCAAGCCGCTTGTATAGCCTATAGTTATATGAAATGTTGCCGACCTTTATAACTGTACTAACCTGACGCCGCCAGATGAGGGCGGTATTGGGTAACCAGGATCTGGCAGCGTCAGGTTATAACTGTACATGTAACATGCGGAGTTTGTTGACTAATATCGTGGCCTTTCTCACTAAACAAATAGGGCCACTGTTGTTTTGTCGGGGTGGTGCATGTTGCAGACAGTCTATTAATGTTTGATAACACTCACTATGTATCTATTCACTATGTATCCTTTCCCTTAATATGATGAATTCCTGTTCTGTTCTTTAGCTACATAGAAATGTCTGTTTGTATGTCTCTAAATGTTTTGATGAATTGAACAATGTGGACCCTGTATTGAGTTTGTGCTTTGAAATGTACTGTAAATTCTGCAAACTGTTAATAAATATTTCAATCAGTCAATCAATCAATCAATCGCGTCTCTTCTTCATATATACACTCAATCACTCACGGAGATCCGAAAGTTGTGTAGTTCATCACAAACATATTTATTTCTCCGTCACAAATAAACTTATACTTTGAGCATTATATCTAGTAAAACAATAAAGAGCCTGTGAGACTAAATTATTTTCGCTCCTATGCCACCAAAATGTGGAACGCCCTACCAACAGTCATTAAGACATGTGAATCCCTTGACTCCTTCAAAACCGCTCTCAAAGGGCACCTACGGACGGCTGCAATTCCAAACTGGCCTCTGTAAAATCTGAATCAATAATCATTTTACCAAAGGGGAGGGGAAACCTCCATCCATTCAATTTCAGTCCATCAAATTCATAGCGTATATAATTATAATAATTTAAATGACCACGAAATAAACAATACATATTATATAAGGCAATATATATATAGCAGATTAAATGCAAATCATCACAATTAGACACACACACACACACACACACACACACACACACACACACACACACACACACACACACACACACACACACACACACACACACACACACACACACACACACACACACACACACACACACACACACACAGACACGCACACAAACACGCACACACACAAGCACACGCTTACAGATAGGGCCGTATCTGCATTAAATAAATTGTCCATCATCATCATCATCATCATCATCATCATCATCATCATCATTCATCTTTCCCAACGCGAGCGCTGTGACGTCAGTGACCCCTCCCTCTCTCCCACCCACCACACCCGGAAGTGTTGTCCTGCCTCACTCCTCCACACACACACACACACACACACACACACGTCACGCACACACACACACACACACACACACACACACACACACACACACACACGTCACGCACACAAAGGTAAGAGAGAAGCTCGTCATTGTCGCTGTGATTATTTGTGTTTTGTTTGTCAACTAAAAAACCGTTAATTCCTTTAAACTCTATATAGGCAGATTCCCAAACAGTGTGTGTGTGTGTGTGTGTGTGTGTGTGTGTGTGTGTGTGTGTGGACCTCAGAAGACACTGTGAGTGTATATAGACTCTCGTTAGATGTTTTATGTTATCAATTTTGACATTTAAAATATAAAAAACATCCGCCAGCGTCTCTAGTCTTAGGCTGTGGGGGTGATTCTTAGGCTATGGGGGTGATTATTAGGCTATGGGGGTGATTATTAGGCTATGGGGGTGATTCTTAGGCTATGGGGGTGATTATTAGGTTATGGGGGTGAGTCTTAGGCTATGGGGGGGATTCTTAGGCTATGGGGGTGATTCTTAGGTTATGGGGGTGATTCTTATAGCTATGGGGGTGATTCTTAGGCTATGGGGGGGATTCTTAGGGGGGATTGAGTCAGTATTTAAATGCTACAGTCTGTCCCAAATTCCCAATGCTATGTTAGCATGCTAGCCTATAGCCACCATGGCTATAGCTGTTATTAAATACATAATATCATTATGATTATATGTTATGTTATATATATGATTATATGATTATAATATAATCACGACAGCAGGGATTTTGTGGTTGTGGAATGTTTATTCGTTCAGTTTCTTTCGTGGGGTTTTTATGTCTGTGTTTTATTTAGTTATTTGGAATAGTTGTGCATATAATTATCAGTTAGAGCTGGTGTTGTTGTTTGTGTTGCTCTTCTACTGGTTTTCCCTCACTGTAAATGTATCTTTTCCCTTTTTGCTTCCTTTATGATGAATTCCTGTTCTGTTCTTTGACTGCATAGAAGTGTCTATTTGTACGTCTCTAAATGTTTTGATGAATTGAACAATGTGGACCCTGTTGTAAACAAGTGTAATGCTTAATTGGGGTCGTCCACTCACAGTTAACAGTCTTTGTATTGAGTTTGTGCTTGAAATGTATATACTGTAATTCTACAAACTGTTAATACATTTATCAATCAATCAATGTAGCTATATATCAGCTATAGCTAATACTAATTATAATAACTTCTACTGGTTATTAAAGCTATAGCTATATAGCAGCTATAGCTAATAATATTAATAATACTAACTTCTACTGGTTATTAAAGCTATAGCTATAGCAGCATATAGCTAATAATAA
>NC_139697.1:2340349-2345349 GCF_964188405.1 Protomyctophum parallelum
AATTGTAAATTGTAAAATTGTGTGTGTGCGTGTGTGTGTGTGTGTGTGTGTGTGTGTGTGTGTGTGTGTGTGTGTGTGTGTGTGTGTGTGTGTGTGTGTGTGTGTGTGTGTGTGTGTGTGTGTGTGTGTGTGTGTGTGTGTGTGTGTGTGTGTGTGTGTGTGTGTGTGTGTGTGTGTGTGTGCGTGCGGTACAGATGCAGACCATAAAGTGTGTGGTGGTGGGGGACGGCGCAGTGGGAAAGACCTGCCTTCTCATCTCCTACACCACCAACAAGTTCCCCTCGGAGTACGTTCCCACGGTGAGTCCACGTTCCACCACTCGGTTCACATGGGTGTGATTTTTTTTTCTTCGGGGGTGTCAGTTCGTTAGCTGTTAGCGCGGCGCAAAGAATGACTCGTCTCTCCTAATCCAGGGCGTGTAAGCTATAGCAATGTCTGTCTTTCTGGCCACCACAGAGCTCCTGTTTTGAAGGACTTTAAGGCACTGATTGTGTTTTAACCCATTCTGAACGGGAACCCATTTTGGCGTCGGCATCATGCTATGCTTTAGCTATTGAAAAATAGCAGATCTACAAGCTCGTAGCGCGCCACCGAGTGGCGCGCTACGAGCTTGTAGGTCTGCTATTTTTTTTTTAAATCGAAGAACGACTGACATTTTTAGAATCTGATCTCAGGTCAGAATGGGTTAATGAATCAGACCAGTGTGTGTCCAGTGGAAACCTCGTATGAATCTGATCTCAGATCAGAATGGGTTAATGACAGACTTGGCAACCTGACTGTAGAAAGTAGCAGTACAGTAAAGAACCTGGGGGTTATTATTGATTCTGAATTGAATTTTAATTCACACTTTAATCATGTTACCAAGATTGCCTTTTTTCACCTTAGAAATATTGCACGAATCAGAGCCTATGTGTCCTTGGACGATGCAAAAACGCTAATCCACGCCTTTGTTTTTTCTCGGCTTGATTACGGCAATGCACTTTTTTCAGGACTGCCTAAGAAAACAACTGACAGATTACAACTTGTCCAAAATGCAGCAGCCAGAGTTTTAACTAGAACTAAGATGAGAGAACATATTACTCCAGTTTTGGCTTCACTGCACTGGCTTCCGGTTGTTTTTAGGATTGATTTTAAAATTATTTTACTTGTCTATAAAGCTCTCAATGGTCTCATGACTGCCTGCCTAAATATGTCCCAAACCGCCCCCTAAGGTCTTCCACTGCCGGCCTGCTCGCTTTGCCTAAACAAATGGCAACTAAAAAATACGGGGAAGCAGCTTTTTGCTTCTACGGGCCGTCGGCATGGAACAAGCTCCCTCTGTACCTTCGTCAGGCAGCCTCTGTAGACATTTTTAAAGCTCAGCTCAAGACCCACTTCTACAACATTGCTTTTAATTGATCATTTATTTTTTTATTTTTTTAGTTATTCATGTCCTCACTGTATTGCATTACTGCTTGTTTTTTTTAATGTCGTTGCCTTGCTTTTCTTTTATTCTCCATTGTTCTGTAAAGCACTTTGAGCTGCATTTCATGTCATGAAAGGTGCTATACAAATAAAGTTTTATTATTATTATTATTAGATAGATAGTAATCACTGTTGATTGCTTTTTCTGTGGTTTACTATCACTGACTGTGGCGCGGGAACCCCCACAGTCAGTGGTTGAAAAATAGCAGATCTACAAGCTCATAGCGCGCCACTGAGTGGCGCGCTATGAGCTTGTAGGTCTGCTATTTTAGAAAAATCGAAGAACGACTGACACAGAAACGTAGCTTTTTTCGGAAAACTGTCAGGATGCAGAAGAACATTTTTAGAATCTGACCTCGGGTCAATTAAGCAATAAGCCACGAGAGGTCTCAGGTTATCACGGTATTTTACAATGGCCCATAGCCAATGCTTCTATGATTCTCTGCCCTGCATTAAGGCTCTGCTACTTTCGCTTTTAACTCTCGCATGGAACTCAGACCAGCCTCTCCTCTTTAGCGTAAATAAAAAGAACGTTTTTGCTACTCACCAAAACAAAGGTGGGTTGTGTCATTAGAAAGCCTACTTTCCTTAGTGGACGCACTCTGAGCCCCCCCCCCCCCACCACCACAAGTATAAACGGTACTTTTTGGCCAGAATACAATTTACAATTTTACAATTTAGGCATTTAGCAGACGCTCTTAATCCAGAGCGACTTACATTTAAGCAAGAACAAAAAGCATGGGAATACATCACATGAAAGCATTTATCATGAAACATGCGTAAGCTAAGAAAGTAACAGTGTAATATCTATATAATGAAACTATACATACACTATACATATAAACTATACATATTTACTACTATGCTATACATAAATGATGTACTATGGCGTGCTATGACTATATACAATACAATTATAGTGCTGTCTACATAACATGCTATAAGTCTGTATCAATGCTATCTAAATCTACAGAAATGCTATCTAAGGGGGGTAGGGTAAGTGCTATGGGCCATGATGGAGTCTGAAAAGGTGGGTTTTCAGACTACGGCGGAAGATTGGGAGTGATGCTGCAGTTCTGACTGCAATGGGAAGTGCATTCCACAGTTTTGGAGCCAGAAGGGAGAAGAGTTTGGGACGTGTGGAGCGTTGTTGTCCCGGCGTTTTTAGTGAGGGTACTTCCAGCTTCCCTGAATAGAAAGAATAGAAAGGGATTTATTTTCACTGGAGGAAAGATATTCTCTATGAGGCAGTTCTCTGGGCGATATCGGTAGTGGGCCCTAGATGGCGCATTGGAGTAACTAAAAGTGACTCCATTCTTTGGCTACTATAGGCTACCAGTCAGAGGAGCGTCTGAGTGCTGCGTCAGGGTGCGTCAGGTGATTTAGAACAATGCTGGGGTTGTTGGTTGTCGGTGATTCGGTGCTGCGTGCGTGCATGTGCGTGGGTGTGTGCGTGCGGGTGTGTGCGTGGGTGTGTGCGGGTGGGTGCGTGCGGGTGCGTGCGTGCGTGTGTGCGTTGCGGGGCCGTGTATTGGACTGATGCATGCTGGGGTTTTTCCATGCCTCTCCTCTCGTCTCTCTGCTCGTGTCCCGACACATCGCTGTGTGTTTGTCTTAACTTGAACTGCATAGTAGAAACTAGTACAGTGTATGACGTGCACGTGCGTGCGTGTGTGTGTGTGTGTGTGTGTGTGTGCGCGTGTCTGTGTATTTGTGTATATAATATGTGTGCTTGTGTGTGTGTGTGTGTGTGTGTGTGTGTGTGTGTGTGTGTGTGTGTGTGTGTGTGTGTGTGTGTGTGTGTGTGTGTAAAGCCGACTTTAGGACGGTACCCTCATTTCTAAAAGTCTGTCTGTCTGTCTGTCTGTCTATTCAGTCCAAGTCATTGTGGTCTGTCTGTCTGTCTGTCTGTCTGTCTGTCCCGAATTTCTTCAGGGTAGAAATTAACCCATTTAGCACTGAGGGAAAAAAAGGCTTCTTAATCCTAAAGGTTTTCTGAAAACCCTGTGTTTCATTGTCACTGACACAGTGTGTCAGTGGTGCTCAACCTTAAAGGAGAATTCCATGCTAGAAGGCTTTCTTACCTTTCTTTGTAGTCGTTACGTCCCCACCAAAGAGGTCCAGGTGTTATTTTGTGCAAAAGCTCCTTATTGGCTGTGTCCCCTACCATAAGCCCTCAATGAATTGCATTGAATGGAATGGGAATTGAATGGGGCTATGGGGTGTTGTGCTAATTCGCTTATTTCCATCGCTCAAAATTATAATTTCTTTGTATATATCCTCTCTTCATAATGTAAATAATATCCCAAGCGGCACACTTTACTAGTTCTTTCGATGGAAATAAGTGAATTAGCATAACACCCCATAGCCCCATTCAATTCCCATTCCATTCAATGCAATTCATTAAGGGCTTATGGTAGGGGAAATAGCCAATAAGGAGCTTTTGCACAAAATAACACCTGGACCTCTTTGGTGGGGACGTAACAACTACAAAGAAAGGTAAGAAAGCCTTCTAGCATGGAATTCTCCTTTAAACCCTATGTTTCAATGGCTACGTTTACATGGACAGTTAAATCCCCTTTTCATTCAAAATAAAAGTTAAATCCTATTAATTAAAAGTTGTCATGTAAACACCTACAAAAACTTTAATCAGAATGAAAATGGCCAATCTGATTTAAACTTAGTTGAAGTTCATTCTGGTCTTTCTGTGCATGCTTGTTTCCATGTAATTGTGGGCGTTCCTGTCCTGTGGTGTCAGTCTATCCAATCAGAAGCCTTCCCAGCCCCAAACCTGATGTGGAATGAAATAATGGGATTTAAAAGTATCGTCAACACTCATTCGGAATGACCATTTCCCATGTAAACACGCAGCAAAAAACTTACTTCTGAACTAAAAAGTTTTCATTCTGAATGAAAAAGCCCTCATGTAAACCCCCCCCCCCCCCCCCCCCCCCCAGAATTAACTGTATTTGGCCGCAGACCCACAACTGATATGTTGTTCCAGGCAGCCCCCCCCCCCCCTCCCCAGAAGCAAAATATTTGAGTTCAAAACATTCGCTCTGAAATAATATATATATTCAAAGATTCGCACCACAATTTTTATTTTATTTTTTTAATAGCAGCTCTACAAGCTCAATAGTTAAAAGTATAACCATGCTTAAAACCCAATTTGGGGCGGGAACCCCTTTTGGTGTTAGCATTATGTTGTGCTTTAGCTATTAAAAAATAGCAGATCTTGGCGCGCTACGAGCTTGTAGGTCTGCTATTTCTTTTTTAAATCGAAGAGCGACTGACGTAGAAACATAGCTTTTTGAGAAAACTGTCAGGATGTAGAAGACATGTTTTAGAATCTGATCTCAGGTCAGAACGGGTTTAAAACACCCCAAGAGGAGGTTCCCGTCCTGAATGCACATGATGTGATGGTCACATGATGTGATGGTCACATGATGTGATGGTCGGGCTAAAGTTTCATAATCTCGACTCTTGTGTTGGCAGGTATTCGACAACTATGCAGTGACTGTGATGATTGGAGGAGA
>NC_139697.1:2349133-2354133 GCF_964188405.1 Protomyctophum parallelum
GAGAGAGAGAGAGAGACCTCAAGACGACCTGCTATAGAGAGAGAGAGGAGAGAGAGAGAGAGAGAGAGACCTCCAGACGACCAGAGAGAGAGAGAGAGAGAGATGAGAGAGAGAGAGAGAGAGAGAGAGAGAGAGACCTCCAGACGACCAGAGAGAGAGAGAGAGAGAGAGAGAGACCTCCAGACGAGGAAGGCAAGGAAAGAAGGAGAGGAGATGAGGAGAGGAGAGCGGCGAGCAGGACACAGGAAGAGATTTGTCTTTTTTTTAAATGACGGCGAGAGAAAGGGGTGCGTTGGGGCGGGGGGCGGGGGGGGTGGAGGGGGGGGGGGGGGTCACGCTCGTTCAAACAGTGCCTTCAGTGGTGGTGATGGGATGGGGGAGGGGGGGGGGAGGGGGAGGGCATCATCTCGTCAGACTACACATTTCTGATGTACCGAAATCAGCCGTTGGTGTCGCCGAAAAAAAATGTTTTTTTTTTTTTTTTGTGTGTTTTTTTTTTTTACGTGCATTTTGCAAGAAAAGAGCACACATTCTTATAGCCTCCTATATATAGCGCTGCTGCCTGACCCGTATTAGTCTTTTTGTATACTCGACTAGTTAAATCGGATCCAAAAGAGTTTTTTTTTTTTCAATCTTAAAAAAAAAAGACAATAATGTTAAATGTGAAGAATAGCCCTGGTTCCTCTGGCGATGCTAGTTTGCTCCACAGACGTAATGCTAAAAAGTTGCGCGGCAAGTCGGTAATACGGTTTAAAATGGAATGACTGCGGTCGAAAAATAACGATGATGATGATGATGCTAGACGCTATGCTGTACGCGGCGTTGACCGTAAAAACCTTTAGGCCTGACGTCGGAAAGAAAGAAAAAAGTCTTCTGAAAGAATATATATTCAAAGATTGGTGCCGCATTCACGATTTTTCAAAAAATAGCAGACCTACAAGCTACAAGCAGACCTTGCTTTGTTGTACTATTTTACTTATGAAAGCCATCTATTTTTTAGAAGGGTAGGCACTATAAGCTTTCGCTTCAGCCTACACCTTTTTGGTCTGTTTCTTTTGCAAAAAAAAAAAATGTATTGATTTGATTGATTTGTTATAATGACCAAAACAAATAAACTCTATCTCTATCTCTCTCTATCTCACGAGCTTGTAGTTCTGCTATATTTCAACAGCTAAAGCATAACGTAATGCTTAGAACACCAAAAGGTGTAAGCATGAGGCACAAGCTATGCGATTCCGAGCATTTTTTTCTTGTTAACAAAATTAGTCTCCCACCACAACGCATACTTTCTCAATGTTTTTTGCAACATTGCCCAAAACCATTATTTATTGCTGTTTCACACAATCATTATATAAACCCTCGCTGGAACATTGATGTATGATTGCGTTGGTTGAAATAATTATGATTTTTGTGTTTTTAAGTGAATATGCTTTTTACTTTGACCCCATCTGTTCTGTCAATTCTTATGTTCTTAATCTTTTATAATGGTTCTGAGTGGAACCTTTGAGCTCTTCTACTGACTCGCTGTTGCTGCAACAGCGCCTCCTCCAGGATTTAAAGGAGAATTCCATGCTAGAAGGCTTTCTTACCTTTCTTTGTAGTCGTTACGTAGAGGTCCAGGTGTTATTTTGTGCAAAAGCTCCTTATTGGCTGTTTCCCCTACCATAAGCCCTCAATGAATGGAATGGGAATTGAATGGGGCTATGGGGTGTTGTGCTAATTTGCTTATTTCCATCTAAAGAAGTAGTAAAGTGTGTCGCTTGGGATATTATTTACATTATGAAGAGAGGATATATGCAAAAAATATATAATTTTGAGCGATGGAAATAATTTAATTAGCACAACACCACATAGCCCCATTCAATTTCCATTAAATTCAATGCAATTCATTGAGGGCTTATGGTAGGGGAAATAGCCAATAAGGAGCTTTTGCACAAAATAACACCTGGACCTCTTTGGTGGGGACGTAACAACTACAAAGAAAGGTAAGAAAGCCTTTTAGTCTGGAATTCTCCTTTAAAACAAACTGAAATCTTCTCTAATATAATGTTACGGCGAAGATGGGTATTATATTTCCTCTCGTTGTTTTTCGGGGCTTGTTTTAGCAGTTTATGGACACTTTAGCAGAATTAATTTTCTGTCTTTATTTTTTTTGTTGTTTTTTTTTGTTCTCAGCTTTGGTTTTGACGTAAAAACGAGACGCGCAAAGTCTCGAGCGCCTGGCGATACGATGGGCTTGTAAAGACGAGCTAAAGAAGAAGCCGTCGTGCTGACGGTTAGCAGCCTATAGTGAAAAGCAATAATGACAAACAATAACGGATGTTAATAAATAACGTTGACTCCTCTGTGTCGAACGCCATGGTTTGACTGTTCAATGAAACCCGTGGGTGATTTGAATTGAAATAATAAACTACTTGAATGTTGTTTTCTCCTGGCTTCATTATTATTATTATTATTATTATTATTATTATTATTATTATTATTATTATTATTAATATTATTATTAGTGGGACTAGTAGTACTTATAGTAATATTATTATTATTATTTTGTTTTTAATATATTTTTTTATCCCACGATTTTGTAACCCTCCACCAACCTAGTCCCCATATATGGGGGACAAGGGGAGACCAACCTAGTCCCCATATATGGGGGACAAGGGGAGAGCAACGGACTTGAACTCATGCTTCCTTCATGCCTGAGTGTCCAAGTTGCTCCTTTACACCTGACAGGGGGGAGTTTCCCTGGTTGGACGTTAGCGCGTGGGAAGGAACACGTTATTCCAACCAGTTCCTTTCCCCTCCATCAGGCGCCCCGGCTGGCCAGGGGGAGGCAGTTTAGAGACCAGGATTACTGCATGTTTTTTGTGAGGGTACCTACCCTTTAATATTATTAAAGCTAAGGTCGGAATAAGTGATGACACAAATGCATGAGCAGACAAACCGCCTGGGCACACTTTAGAATAGATTCCATGCGCGGACAGGGGGTGGAGCCAAGCACCATGAATTGAACAATGTGGACCCTGTTGTAAACAAGTGTAATGTTTAATTGGGTCGTCCACTCACAGTTAACAGTCTTTGTATTGAGTTTGTGCTTGAAATGCATACTGTCATTCTGCAAACTGTTCACCCATTCTGACCGGGCACCCGTTTTGGTGTCAGCATCATGTTATGCTTTAGCTATTTAAAAATAGCAGATCTACAAGCTCATATCGCGCCACCGAGTGGCGCGATATGAGCTTGTAGGTCTGCTATTTTTTGAAAAATCGAACGACTTACATTTTTAGAATCTGATCTCAGGTCAGAATGGGTTCATCAGACCAGTGTGTGTCCAGTGGAAACCTCGTATGAATCTGATCTCAGGTCAGAATGGGTTTAATACATATTTCAATACAATCAGCAGCCGGCCAGGTGAAAATATATCACCGCGCAGTTCCCCGGCGCGGCCACTGGAGGGAGGTGTTCCATCGGTTTTGCAACGCCGTCTGGCTGGCGGGTGGAATACAGTATGTAAATTAGCTGTGTTCATTTTGATTGGCAGTCTAAAATGGTTTCCTGACACCCCTCCCCCCCCCTCCATGGTGACATGGTGGCCCTCCTTTGTCTGCGTGACTCACACACGCACGCACACACACACACACACACACACACACAGTGTTCATTTTGTTGACTATTAGCCTAAAAGGTTTTTGATTATTAAAGAAACAATTATACAGAAGACTATAAATGTTTGTCTTATATTCAAAAGACTAACTATTTTCTGGCAAAATTAACATAGCATTAAAAAGACTAAAAGGCTAATTGATTTCATAGACGACTAAGACTAAATGTTTTATTATTCAAAAGACTAAGAATCTCCTGAAAACATTAACACACACACACGCACGCACACACACGTCACACACACACACACACACACATTTGAACACAGACTGAGAAAGAATGAATATTCCTTGAATGAAAGGAATGGCTTACAATTTACAATTTAGGCATTTAGCAGACACTCTTAATCCAGAGCGACTTACATTAATCAAGAACAAAAGCATGGGAATACATCACATAAAAGCATTTATCAAGAAACATGCGTAAGCTAAGAAAGTAACAGTGGAATATCTATATAATGAAACTATACATACACTATACATATAAACTATACATATAAACTATACTATGCTATACATATGTACTATGACGTGCTATGACTATATACAATGCAATTATAGTGCTGTCTACATACATGCTATAAGTCTGTATCAGATGCTATCTAAGTCTACAGAAATATTCTTATTCGACAATACAATGGTGTGTGTGTGTGTGTGTGCGTGCGTGCGTGCGTGCGTGTGCGTCTAATTCTTTTGAAAATAGCAGATATACAAGCTCGCTACAGCTACGGTTAGCTTTAAGATTGTCTATTTTCAAATATGGTAGCCACAGTTTAAATGGGGCCGAATTAAGTGGTTTTGACTATAAAATAAAGATCTACAAAGGAACTGGTAACTTAAAGGAGAATTCAGTGATTTGGGTAACAGGATGTGCACGCGCACGTGCACGCGACAGGCCAACCGCACGCACACCATGGCCCGCCCTCCGCTCGATCATGATTGGCGGGAGGCCCCTCTCTGTCCTGATTGATGAAGGCTGCATGGGCCACCTATAGCCAAGAACGAAACCCAAGCTTGTTTTTTTGACCCCCACAAGGGGTTAACTGGGGACAGGCAGGAACTCCTTATATGGTCGACCTACCAGTAGATCAAAAAGGCTTTGCAGGTAGACCACATGACATGCCCAAAAATATATATCATAAAAAGAAACTACTTGAATTAACGTGACTGATTGATTAAGCCATTCTGAGCGGGCACCCATTTTGGTGTCGGCATCATGTTATGCTTTAGCTATTGAAAAATAGCAGATCTACAAGCTCATAGCGCGCCACCGAGTGGCGCGCTACGAGCTTGTAGGTCTGCTATTTTTGAAAAATCGAAGAACGACTGACATTTTTTAGA
>NC_139697.1:2361633-2397167 GCF_964188405.1 Protomyctophum parallelum
ATGCTGTGTAGATGTTGGTACCAACAGAACCTTTGACCAGGTCCATGCTGTGTAGATGTTGGTACCAACAGAACCTTTGACCAGGTCCATGCTGTGTAGATGTTGGTACCAACAGAACCGTGATCAGGTCCATGCTGTGTAGATGTTGGTACCAACAGAACCTTTGACCAGGTCCATGCTGTGTAGATGTTGGTACCAACAGACAGAACCTTGATCAGGTCCATGCTGTGTAGATGTTGGTACCAACAGAACCTTGACCAGGTCCATGCTGTGTAGACGTTGGTACCAACAGAACCGTGACCAGGTCCATGCTGTGTAGACGTTGGTACCAACAGAACCGTGATCAGGTCCATGCTGTGTAGATGTTGGTACCAACAGGCCAAACGTTGACCAAAATAACAATTCTTCTAATTGTGTATAGACTTCTTGTAAATGAATAATAATAATAATAATCATAAATATTCAAATGAAACTGGTCCATTTGGTTTCATTTTTTACACTCTCTAATTAGGGTCTCCAATTTACAATTACAATTTACAATTTAGGCATTTATCAGACGCTCTTAATCCAGAGCGACTTACATTAAGCAAGAACAAAAAGCATGGGAATACATCACATAAAAAGCATTTATCATGAAACATGCGTAAGCTAAGAAAGTAACAGTGTAATATCTATATAATGAAACTATACATACACTATATAAACTATACATATTTACTACTATGCTATACATATGTACTATGGCGTGCTATGACTACATACAATACAATTATAGTGCTGTCTACATAACATGCTATAAGTCTGTGTCAAATGCTATCTAAGCCAACAGAAATGCTATCTAAGGGGTCTAAGGGGTCTCCCATCATTTAGCATCCCCCCCCCCCCCCCCCCCCCCCCCTCGAGGAGAAAATATAAAAAAGAAGGCAGGAAGTACAAATCATGAAAATGAGAATCGGAGGTGTGTAGTCATGGCAACACGAATAAGCATGAATTTGGGGCGTCGAGGTGGGGGTGGGGGGGGGGGGGGGTTGTTAAGATATCATAAACACAACACGCCTTAAAACATACATCAATGATGAGGAAGAATGTATCGTTTGCTGCTCTCATGATAATAATGTTTATCTCTATTTTCCTCCACAAGAACTGAGGTCACCATTCTCATTTTTTCCCCTGAAGATATTCGTTCATTCGTTCATTCATGCATTCATTCATTCATTCATTCATGCATTCATTCATTCATTCATTCATTCATTCATTCATTCATTCATTCATTCATGCATTCATTCATTCATTCACAAACAAACAAACAAACTAACTAAAAAAACATAAGCTAAAACACAAGAGTATAAGGAAAATGAATAGGACAAGCCAACCAGTGCTACACGCTTCTTCACTAAATGAGATCTCATACGTGTCTGAATCTATAGACCTGGATCTTTTTCTTTTTCTTTGATTAATTTAATATATGTCTTCCGCCGTAGTCTGAAAACCCACCTCTTCAGACTCCACCATGGCCCGTAGCACTTACCCTAACCCTAAACCCACCTCTTCAGACTCCACCATGGCCCGTAGCACTTACCCTAACCCTAAACCCACCTCTTCAGACTCCACCATGGCCCGTAGCACTTACCCTAGCCCTAAACCCACCTCTTCAGACTCCACCATGGCCCGTAGCACTTACCCTAGCCTAGCCCCTTAGATAGCACTTTATGTAGACTTAGATAGTATTTTAGACAGACTTATACAGCTTGTTACGTAGACAGCACTAGAATTGCATTTTATGTAGTCATAGCACTTTATAGTACACATGTATAATATATAATATAGTATAGTATGTATCGTTGATATAGATACTCCACTGTTAGGTTCTTAGTTTATACATGTTTCACGATAACTACATTTTATTATGTGATGTTTGCCATGCTTTTGTTTTTGCTTAAAGGACCACTTCGCCACTTTTCAACCTATCTTCATATAATAGGTCCTCGCTAATAATCATGAAAAAAGTGTGCGATTTCTTTCTACTCAGTCTGTGTCTCATAGGAGGGCTGTGGGCAGTTCAGAAACCGTCCTCCAGTGACATCATTGATGGGGAATACAAGCTAATAGAAACTGCAGGCTTTCTAGTCCTGAAAAGTTGCAATGCGAAAATGGAAGCCATCGTTCTCACGGTGAAGAAAATCTAAACATTATTGTAAAAAAATCTTGTTTAAAAAAGAATCTGCCTAATGATGATGTCACTGGAGGACGGTTTCTAAACTGCCCACAGCCCTCCTATGAGACACAGACTGAGTAGAAAAAAAATCGTGCCATTTTATCATGATTATTATTGAGGACCTATTATTTGAAGATTCTACACAAATGCCTTCTAAATCAATATTCTGAAAAACCCCATGTTTCTATGTGTCAGTGGTTCTCACAGGGTTAAAACCTCATGTTTCTATGTGTCAGTGGTTCTCACAGGGTTAAAACCTCATGTTTCTATGTGTCAGTGGTGCTCACAGGGTTAAAACCTCATGTTTCTATGTCAGTGGTTCTCACAGGGTTAAAACCTCATGTTTCTATGTCAGTGGTTCTCACAGGGTTAAAACCCCATGTTTCTATGTGTCAGTGGTTCTCACAGGGTTAAACCCCATGTTTCTATGTCAGTGGTTCTCACAGGGTTAAAACCTCATGTTTCTATGTGTCAGTGGTTCTCACAGGGTTAAAAAAAAACCATGTTTCTATGTGTCAGTGGTTCTCACAGGGTTAAAACCTCATGTTTCTATGTGTCAGTGGTTCTCACAGGGTTAAAACCCCATGTTCCTATGTGTCAGTGGTTCTCACAGGGTTAAAACCTCATGTTTCTATGTGTCAGTGGTTCTCACAGGGTTAAAACCTCATGTTTCTATGTGTCAGTGGTTCTCACAGGGTTAAAACCTCATGTTTCTATGTCAGTGGTTCTCACAGGGTTAAAACCCCATGTTTCTATGTGTCAGTGGTTCTCACAGGGTTAAAAACCCCATGTTTCTATGTGTCAGTGGTTCTCACAGGGTTAAACCTCATGTTTCTATGTGTCAGTGGTTCTCACAGGGTTAAAACCTCATGTTTCTATGTCAGTGGTTCTCACAGGGTTAAAACCCCATGTTTCTATGTGTCAGTGGTTCTCACAGGGTTAAAAACCCCATGTTTCTATGTATCAGTGGTTCTCACAGGGTTAAACCCCATGTTTCTATGTGTCAGTGGTTCTCACAGGGTTAAAACCTCATGTTTCTATGTCAGTGGTTCTCACAGGGTTAAAACCCCATGTTTCTATGTGTCAGTGGTTCTCACAGGGTTAAAAACCCCATGTTTCTATGTATCAGTGGTTCTCACAGGGTTAAACCCCATGTTTCTATGTATCAGTGGTTCTCACAGGGTTAAAACCCCATGTTTCTATGTGTCAGTGGTTCTCACAGGGTTAAACCCCATGTTTCTGTATCAGTGGTTCTCACAGGGTTAAAACCCCCATGTTTCTATGTATCAGTGGTTCTCAAACATTTGTCAATCAAGGATCCCCAGAATTATATGTAATTGGCCACCGACCCCCCATCTGGAAGATATGTTGTTCTAGGGACCATTGATTTGAGTTAAAAAAAACATTAACTCTGAAAGAATATATATTCAAAGATTTGCGACACATTTTCACGATTCTTTTTCCCGAAAATAGCAGACCTACAAGTTCATATAGCGGGCACTCGGCACTATATATGAGCTTGTAGATCTGCTATTCTTTCAACAGCTATAAAGCACGACATAATGCTTAAAACACCAAAAGGGGTTCCCGCCCGGAATTGGTTAACCCATTCTGACCGGGCACCCATTTTGGTGTCAGCATCATGTTATGCTTTAGCTATTTAAAAATAGCAGATCTACAAGCTCATATCGCGCCACCGAGTGGCGCGATACGAGCTTGTAGGTCTGCTATTTTTTGAAAAATCAAAGAATGACTGACATTTTTTGAATCTGATCTCAGGTCAGAATGGGTTCATCAGACCAGTGTGTGTCCGGCGGAAACCTCGTATGAATCTGATCTCAGGTCAGAATTGGTTAAGATATAACCAACATGAATACATTTACGTACAGTAAAGAACTGGGTCATGTACTGTACAGTATGCGTCACGTACAGTGCACCCATTATGGCCCGGCAAACAGCATTCCTGAGAAGAAAAAGAGTCTAAAAGTAACACAATACCTTCTTATTTACTGTCAAATGTACCCTTTTTTCCCCCAGGAGGGTGGGGGTGAAGGGTTGGGTGGTGGGGGGGTTGTGTTGTGTGTTTGTTCAGACAAACTAGACGCGTCTCTTTGTCCATATATTCTGTAAACTGTGATAATCGTTCGATAAAAAAAAGAGAAAAGATGTTAAAATGAAAGATAAAGTAACAGAACAAAGTGCAGAATATAGAGCATCGCAGCTATAGGCCCCTAACCTTAGAGTATATATGAATAGAGATGGCATGCGAGTTCTCCTTCCATCCACTTTGCATTAAGTTGCTCAAAAAGCGCATGAGGCGATTTCACTCCTCCTTCCTGGTATAGGAACAGAGTGCATTCTGGGATGGGATTTGCCCCCAAAACACATGAACGCGTTGCCGTTGAACGAACACGCACGAACGCGCACGAGCGTGCTGCCGTCGTGAACGTGCACAATGATAGTCAACGGACCAGCGCGTTCATGTGTTTGGGGCCATGAGGCTGCAATACCAAATCCGTCCACTATGTCCCACTAAACCCTAACCCCCTAAACCCCCTAAACCCTAACTCTACAGTCTAGTATGTTGGACAGTGTGGTTTAGACCCCTAAACCTACAGTCTAGTTATCTAGTATGTTGGACAGTGTGGTTTAGACCTCTAAACCCTACAGTCTAGTTATCTAGTATGTTGGACAGTGTGGTTTAGACCCCTAAACCTACAGTCTAGTTATCTAGTATGTTGGACAGTGTGGTTTAGGCCCCTAAACCCTACAGTCTAGTATGTTGGACAGTGTGGTTTAGGCCCCTAAACCCTACAGTCTAGTATGTTGGACAGTGTGGTTTAGACCTCTAAACCCTACAGTCTAGTATGTTGGACAGTGTGGTTTAGGCCCCTAAACCCTACAGTCTAGTATGTTGGACAGTGTGGTTTAGGCCCCTAAACCCTAACCCTACAGTCTAGTATGTTGGACAGTGTGGTTTAGGCCCCTAAACCCTACAGTCTAGTATGTTGGACAGTGTGGTTTAGACCCCTAAACCCTACAGTCTAGTATGTTGGACAGTGTGGTTTAGGCCCCTAAACCCTACAGTCTAGTATGTTGGACAGTGTGGTTTAGGCCCCTAAACCCTACAGTCTAGTATGTTGGACAGTGTGGTTTAGACCTCTAAACCCTACAGTCTAGTATGTTGGACAGTGTGGTTTAGGCCCCTAAACCCTACAGTCTAGTATGTTGGACAGTGTGGTTTAGGCCCCTAAACCCTAACCCTACAGTCTAGTATGTTGGACAGTGTGGTTTAGGTCCCTAAACCCTACAGTCTAGTATGTTGGACAGTGTGGTTTAGGCCCCTAAACCCTACAGTCTAGTATGTTGGACAGTGTGGTTTAGGCCCCTAAACCCTACAGTCTAGTATGTTGGACAGTGTGGTTTAGGCCCCTAAACCCTACAGTCTAGTATGTTGGACAGTGTGGTTTAGGCCCCTAAACCCTACAGTCTAGTATGTTGGACAGTGTGGTTTAGGCCCCTAAACCCTACAGTCTAGTATGTTGGACAGTGTGGTTTAGGTCCCTAAACCCTACAGTCTAGTATGTTGGACAGTGTGGTTTAGGCCCCTAAACCCTACAGTCTAGTATGTTGGACAGTGTGGTTTAGGCCTCTAAACCCTACAGTCTAGTATGTTGGACAGTGTGGTTTAGACCCCTAAACCCTACAGTCTAGTATGTTGGACAGTGTGGTTTAGGTCCCTAACCCTACAGTCTAGTATGTTGGACAGTGTGGTTTAGACCTCTAAACCCTACAGTCTAGTATGTTGGACAGTGTGGTTTAGGCCCCTAAACCCTAACCCTACAGTCTAGTATGTTGGACAGTGTGGTTTAGGCCCCTAAACCCTACAGTCTAGTATGTTGGACAGTGTGGTTTAGACCCCTAAACCCTACAGTCTAGTATGTTGGACAGTGTGGTTTAGGCCCCTAAACCCTACAGTCTAGTATGTTGGACAGTGTGGTTTAGACCCCTAAACCCTACAGTCTAGTATGTTGGACAGTGTGGTTTAGGCCCCTAAACCCTACAGTCTAGTATGTTGGACAGTGTGGTTTAGGCCCCTAAACCCTACAGTCTAGTATGTTGGACAGTGTGGTTTAGACCTCTAAACCCTACAGTCTAGTATGTTGGACAGTGTGGTTTAGGCCCCTAAACCCTAACCCTACAGTCTAGTATGTTGGACAGTGTGGTTTAGACCCCTAAACCCTACAGTCTAGTATGTTGGACAGTGTGGTTTAGGCCCCTAAACCCTACAGTCTAGTATGTTGGACAGTGTGGTTTAGGTCCCTAAACCCTACAGTCTAGTATGTTGGACAGTGTGGTTTAGGCCCCTAAACCCTACAGTCTAGTATGTTGGACAGTGTGGTTTAGGCCCCTAAACCCTACAGTCTAGTATGTTGGACAGTGTGGTTTAGACCCCTAAACCCTACAGTCTAGTATGTTGGACAGTGTGGTTTAGGTCCCTAACCCTACAGTCTAGTATGTTGGACAGTGTGGTTTAGACCCCTAAACCCTAACCCTACAGTCTAGTATGTTGGACAGTGTGGTTTAGACCCCTAAACCCTACAGTCTAGTATGTTGGACAGTGTGGTTTAGGTCCCTAACCCTACAGTCTAGTATGTTGGACAGTGTGGTTTAGGCCCCTAAACCCTAACCCTACAGTCTAGTATGTTGGACAGTGTGGTTTAGACCCCTAAACCCTACAGTCTAGTATGTTGGACAGTGTGGTTTAGGCCCCTAAACCCTAACCCTACAGTCTAGTATGTTGGACAGTGTGGTTTAGACCCCTAAACCCTACAGTCTAGTATGTTGGACAGTGTGGTTTAGGCCCCTAAACCCTACAGTCTAGTATGTTGGACAGTGTGGTTTAGGTCCCTAAACCCTACAGTCTAGTATGTTGGACAGTGTGGTTTAGGCCCCTAAACCCTACAGTCTAGTATGTTGGACAGTGTGGTTTAGGCCCCTAAACCCTAACCCTACAGTCTAGTATGTTGGACAGTGTGGTTTAGACCCCTAAACCCTACAGTCTAGTATGTTGGACAGTGTGGTTTAGGCCCCTAAACCCTACAGTCTAGTATGTTGGACAGTGTGGTTTAGGTCCCTAAACCCTACAGTCTAGTATGTTGGACAGTGTGGTTTAGGCCCCTAAACCCTAACCCTACAGTCTAGTATGTTGGACAGTGTGGTTTAGGTCCCTAACCCTACAGTCTAGTATGTTGGACAGTGTGGTTTAGACCCCTAAACCCTACAGTCTAGTATGTTGGACAGTGTGGTTTAGGTCCCTAACCCTACAGTCTAGTATGTTGGACAGTGTGGTTTAGGCCCCTAAACCCTACAGTCTAGTATGTTGGACAGTGTGGTTTAGGCCCCTAAACCCTACAGTCTAGTATGTTGGACAGTGTGGTTTAGGCCCCTAAACCCTACAGTCTAGTATGTTGGACAGTGTGGTTTAGACCCCTAAACCCTACAGTCTAGTATGTTGGACAGTGTGGTTTAGGCCCCTAAACCCTACAGTCTAGTATGTTGGACAGTGTGGTTTAGACCCCTAAACCCTACAGTCTAGTATGTTGGACAGTGTGGTTTAGACCTCTAAACCCTACAGTCTAGTATGTTGGACAGTGTGGTTTAGACCCCTAAACCCTACAGTCTAGTTATCTAGTATGTTGGACAGTGTGGTTTAGACCTCTAAACCCTACAGTCTAGTATGTTGGACAGTGTGGTTTAGGCCCCTAAACCCTACAGTCTAGTATGTTGGACAGTGTGGTTTAAGTCCCTAAACCCTACAGTCTAGTATGTTGGACAGTGTGGTTTAGGCCCCTAAACCCTACAGTCTAGTATGTTGGACAGTGTGGTTTAGGCCCCTAAACCCTACAGTCTAGTATGTTGGACAGTGTGGTTTAGGCCTCTAAACCCTACAGTCTAGTATGTTGGACAGTGTGGTTTAGGCCCCTAAACCCTACAGTCTAGTATGTTGGACAGTGTGGTTTAGGCCCCTAAACCCTACAGTCTAGTATGTTGGACAGTGTGGTTTAGACCCCTAAACCCTACAGTCTAGTATGTTGGACAGTGTGGTTTAGACCCCTAAACCCTACAGTCTAGTATGTTGGACAGTGTGGTTTAGGCCCCTAAACCCTACAGTCTAGTATGTTGGACAGTGTGGTTTAGGCCCCTAAACCCTACAGTCTAGTATGTTGGACAGTGTGGTTTAGGCCCCTAAACCCTACAGTCTAGTATGTTGGACAGTGTGGTTTAGGCCCCTAAACCCTACAGTCTAGTATGTTGGACAGTGTGGTTTAGGCCTCTAAACCCTACAGTCTAGTATGTTGGACAGTGTGGTTTAGACCCCTAAACCCTACAGTCTAGTATGTTGGACAGTGTGGTTTAGGCCCCTAAACCCTACAGTCTAGTATGTTGGACAGTGTGGTTTAGGCCCCTAAACCCTACAGTCTAGTATGTTGGACAGTGTGGTTTAGGCCCCTAAACCCTACAGTCTAGTATGTTGGACAGTGTGGTTTAGGCCCCTAAACCCTACAGTCTAGTATGTTGGACAGTGTGGTTTAGGCCCCTAAACCCTACAGTCTAGTATGTTGGACAGTGTGGTTTAGACCCCTAAACCCTACAGTCTAGTATGTTGGACAGTGTGGTTTAGACCCCTAAACCCTACAGTCTAGTATGTTGGACAGTGTGGTTTAGACCCCTAAACCCTACAGTCTAGTATGTTGGACAGTGTGGTTTAGACCCCTAAACCCTACAGTCTAGTATGTTGGACAGTGTGGTTTAGGCCCCTAAACCCTACAGTCTAGTATGTTGGACAGTGTGGTTTAGGCCCCTAAACCCTACAGTCTAGTATGTTGGACAGTGTGGTTTAGGCCCCTAAACCCTACAGTCTAGTATGTTGGACAGTGTGGTTTAGGCCCCTAAACCCTACAGTCTAGTATGTTGGACAGTGTGGTTTAGACCCCTAAACCCTACAGTCTAGTATGTTGGACAGTGTGGTTTAGACCCCTAAACCCTACAGTCTAGTATGTTGGACAGTGTGGTTTAGACCTCTAAACCCTACAGTCTAGTATGTTGGACAGTGTGGTTTAGGCCCCTAAACCCTACAGTCTAGTATGTTGGACAGTGTGGTTTAGGCCCCTAAACCCTACAGTCTAGTATGTTGGACAGTGTGGTTTAGGCCCCTAAACCCTACAGTCTAGTATGTTGGACAGTGTGGTTTAGGCCCCTAAACCCTACAGTCTAGTATGTTGGACAGTGTGGTTTAGGCCCCTAAACCCTACAGTCTAGTATGTTGGACAGTGTGGTTTAGGCCCCTAAACCCTACAGTCTAGTATGTTGGACAGTGTGGTTTAGGCCCCTAAACCCTACAGTCTAGTATGTTGGACAGTGTGGTTTAGGCCCCTAAACCCTACAGTCTAGTATGTTGGACAGTGTGGTTTAGGCCCCTAAACCCTACAGTCTAGTATGTTGGACAGTGTGGTTTAGGCCCCTAAACCCTAACCCTACAGTCTAGTATGTTGGACAGTGTGGTTTAGGCCCCTAAACCCTACAGTCTAGTATGTTGGACAGTGTGGTTTAGGCCCCTAAACCCTACAGTCTAGTATGTTGGACAGTGTGGTTTAGACCCCTAAACCCTACAGTCTAGTATGTTGGACAGTGTGGTTTAGGCCCCTAAACCCTAACCCTACAGTCTAGTATGTTGGACAGTGTGGTTTAGGCCCCTAAACCCTACAGTCTAGTATGTTGGACAGTGTGGTTTAGGCCCCTAAACCCTACAGTCTAGTATGTTGGACAGTGTGGTTTAGGCCCCTAACCCTAACCCTACAGTCTAGTATGTTGGACAGTGTGGTTTAGGCCCCTAAACCCTACAGTCTAGTATGTTGGACAGTGTGGTTTAGGCCCCTAAACCCTACAGTCTAGTATGTTGGACAGTGTGGTTTAGACCCCTAAACCCTACAGTCTAGTATGTTGGACAGTGTGGTTTAGACCTCTAAACCCTACAGTCTAGTATGTTGGACAGTGTGGTTTAGACCTCTAAACCCTACAGTCTAGTATGTTGGACAGTGTGGTTTAGGCCCCTAAACCCTACAGTCTAGTATGTTGGACAGTGTGGTTTAGGCCCCTAAACCCTAACCCTACAGTCTAGTATGTTGGACAGTGTGGTTTAGGCCCCTAAACCCTACAGTCTAGTATGTTGGACAGTGTGGTTTAGGCCCCTAAACCCTACAGTCTAGTATGTTGGACAGTGTGGTTTAGACCCCTAAACCCTACAGTCTAGTATGTTGGACAGTGTGGTTTAGGCCCCTAAACCCTAACCCTACAGTCTAGTATGTTGGACAGTGTGGTTTAGGCCCCTAAACCCTACAGTCTAGTATGTTGGACAGTGTGGTTTAGGCCCCTAAACCCTAACCCTACAGTCTAGTATGTTGGACAGTGTGGTTTAGGCCCCTAAACCCTACAGTCTAGTATGTTGGACAGTGTGGTTTAGACCCCTAAACCCTACAGTCTAGTATGTTGGACAGTGTGGTTTAGGCCCCTAAACCCTACAGTCTAGTATGTTGGACAGTGTGGTTTAGACCCTAAACCCTACAGTCTAGTATGTTGGACAGTGTGGTTTAGGCCCCTAAACCCTACAGTCTAGTATGTTGGACAGTGTGGTTTAGACCTCTAAACCCTACAGTCTAGTATGTTGGACAGTGTGGTTTAGACCTCTAAACCCTACAGTCTAGTATGTTGGACAGTGTGGTTTAGGCCCCTAAACCCTACAGTCTAGTATGTTGGACAGTGTGGTTTAGGCCCCTAAACCCTACAGTCTAGTATGTTTGACAGTGTGGTTTAGGCCCCTAAACCCTACAGTCTAGTATGTTGGACAGTGTGGTTTAGACCCCTAAACCCTACAGTCTAGTATGTTGGACAGTGTGGTTTAGACCCCTAAACCCTACAGTCTAGTATGTTGGACAGTGTGGTTTAGGCCCCTAAACCCTACAGTCTAGTATGTTGGACAGTGTGGTTTAGACCCCTAAACCCTACAGTCTAGTATGTTGGACAGTGTGGTTTAGGCCCCTAAACCCTACAGTCTAGTATGTTGGACAGTGTGGTTTAGGCCTCTAAACCCTACAGTCTAGTATGTTGGACAGTGTGGTTTAGGCCCCTAAACCCTACAGTCTAGTATGTTGGACAGTGTGGTTTAGACCTCTAAACCCTACAGTCTAGTATGTTGGACAGTGTGGTTTAGGCCCCTAAACCCTACAGTCTAGTATGTTGGACAGTGTGGTTTAGACCCCTAAACCCTACAGTCTAGTATGTTGGACAGTGTGGTTTAGGCCTCTAAACCCTACAGTCTAGTATGTTGGACAGTGTGGTTTAGGCCCCTAAACCCTACAGTCTAGTATGTTGGACAGTGTGGTTTAGGCCCCTAAACCCTACAGTCTAGTATGTTGGACAGTGTGGTTTAGGCCCCTAAACCCTACAGTCTAGTATGTTGGACAGTGTGGTTTAGGCCCCTAAACCCTACAGTCTAGTATGTTGGACAGTGTGGTTTAGGCCCCTAAACCCTACAGTCTAGTATGTTGGACAGTGTGGTTTAGGCCCCTAAACCCTACAGTCTAGTATGTTGGACAGTGTGGTTTAGGCCCCTAAACCCTACAGTCTAGTATGTTGGACAGTGTGGTTTAGGCCCCTAAACCCTAACCCTACAGTCTAGTATGTTGGACAGTGTGGTTTAGGCCCCTAAACCCTACAGTCTAGTATGTTGGACAGTGTGGTTTAGGCCCCTAAACCCTACAGTCTAGTATGTTGGACAGTGTGGTTTAGGCCCCTAAACCAACCCTACAGTCTAGTATGTTGGACAGTGTGGTTTAGGCCCCTAAACCCTACAGTCTAGTATGTTGGACAGTGTGGTTTAGGCCCCTAAACCCTAACCCTACAGTCTAGTATGTTGGACAGTGTGGTTTAGGCCCCTAAACCCTACAGTCTAGTATGTTGGACAGTGTGGTTTAGGCCCCTAAACCCTACAGTCTAGTATGTTGGACAGTGTGGTTTAGGCCCCTAAACCCTACAGTCTAGTATGTTGGACAGTGTGGTTTAGGCCCCTAAACCCTACAGTCTAGTATGTTGGACAGTGTGGTTTAGGCCCCTAAACCCTACAGTCTAGTATGTTGGACAGTGTGGTTTAGGCCCCTAAACCCTACAGTCTAGTATGTTGGACAGTGTGGTTTAGGCCCCTAAACCCTACAGTCTAGTATGTTGGACAGTGTGGTTTAGGCCCCTAAACCCTAACCCTACAGTCTAGTATGTTGGACAGTGTGGTTTAGGCCCCTAAACCCTACAGTCTAGTATGTTGGACAGTGTGGTTTAGGCCCCTAAACCCTACAGTCTAGTATGTTGGACAGTGTGGTTTAGGCCCCTAAACCCTACAGTCTAGTATGTTGGACAGTGTGGTTTAGACCTCTAAACCCTACAGTCTAGTATGTTGGACAGTGTGGTTTAGGCCCCTAAACCCTACAGTCTAGTATGTTGGACAGTGTGGTTTAGGCCCCTAAACCCTACAGTCTAGTATGTTGGACAGTGTGGTTTAGGCCCCTAAACCCTACAGTCTAGTATGTTGGACAGTGTGGTTTAGGCCCCTAAACCCTACAGTCTAGTATGTTGGACAGTGTGGTTTAGGCCCCTAAACCCTACAGTCTAGTATGTTGGACAGTGTGGTTTAGGCCCCTAAACCCTACAGTCTAGTATGTTGGACAGTGTGGTTTAGGCCCCTAAACCCTACAGTCTAGTATGTTGGACAGTGTGGTTTAGGCCCCTAACCCTAACCCTACAGTCTAGTATGTTGGACAGTGTGGTTTAGGCCCCTAAACCCTACAGTCTAGTATGTTGGACAGTGTGGTTTAGGCCCCTAAACCCTACAGTCTAGTATGTTGGACAGTGTGGTTTAGGCCCCTAAACCCTAACCCTACAGTCTAGTATGTTGGACAGTGTGGTTTAGGCCTCTAAACCCTACAGTCTAGTATGTTGGACAGTGTGGTTTAGGCCCCTAAACCCTACAGTCTAGTATGTTGGACAGTGTGGTTTAGGCCCCTAAACCCTACAGTCTAGTATGTTGGACAGTGTGGTTTAAGTCCCTAAACCCTACAGTCTAGTATGTTGGACAGTGTGGTTTAGGCCCCTAAACCCTACAGTCTAGTATGTTGGACAGTGTGGTTTAAGTCCCTAAACCCTACAGTCTAGTATGTTGGACAGTGTGGTTTAGGCCCCTAAACCCTACAGTCTAGTATGTTGGACAGTGTGGTTTAGGCCCCTAAACCCTACAGTCTAGTATGTTGGACAGTGTGGTTTAGGCCCCTAAACCCTACAGTCTAGTATGTTGGACAGTGTGGTTTAGACCTCTAAACCCTACAGTCTAGTATGTTGGACAGTGTGGTTTAGGCCCCTAAACCCTACAGTCTAGTATGTTGGACAGTGTGGTTTAGGCCCCTAAACCCTACAGTCTAGTATGTTGGACAGTGTGGTTTAAGTCCCTAAACCCTACAGTCTAGTATGTTGGACAGTGTGGTTTAGACCCCTAAACCCTACAGTCTAGTATGTTGGACAGTGTGGTTTAGGCCCCTAAACCCTACAGTCTAGTATGTTGGACAGTGTGGTTTAGGCCCCTAAACCCTACAGTCTAGTATGTTGGACAGTGTGGTTTAGGCCCCTAAACCCTACAGTCTAGTATGTTGGACAGTGTGGTTTAGACCCCTAAACCCTACAGTCTAGTATGTTGGACAGTGTGGTTTAGGCCCCTAAACCCTACAGTCTAGTATGTTGGACAGTGTGGTTTAGGCCCCTAAACCTACAGTCTAGTATGTTGGACAGTGTGGTTTAGGCCCCTAAACCCTACAGTCTAGTATGTTGGACAGTGTGGTTTAGACCCCTAAACCCTACAGTCTAGTATGTTGGACAGTGTGGTTTAGGCCCCTAAACCCTACAGTCTAGTATGTTGGACAGTGTGGTTTAGGCCCCTAAACCCTACAGTCTAGTATGTTGGACAGTGTGGTTTAGGCCCCTAAACCCTACAGTCTAGTATGTTGGACAGTGTGGTTTAGGCCCCTAAACCCTACAGTCTAGTATGTTGGACAGTGTGGTTTAGACCCCTAAACCCTACAGTCTAGTATGTTGGACAGTGTGGTTTAGACCCCTAAACCCTACAGTCTAGTATGTTGGACAGTGTGGTTTAGGCCCCTAAACCCTACAGTCTAGTATGTTGGACAGTGTGGTTTAGGCCCCTAAACCCTACAGTCTAGTATGTTGGACAGTGTGGTTTAGACCCCTAAACCCTACAGTCTAGTATGTTGGACAGTGTGGTTTAGGCCCCTAAACCCTACAGTCTAGTATGTTGGACAGTGTGGTTTAGGCCCCTAAACCTACAGTCTAGTATGTTGGACAGTGTGGTTTAGGCCCCTAAACCCTACAGTCTAGTATGTTGGACAGTGTGGTTTAGACCCCTAAACCCTACAGTCTAGTATGTTGGACAGTGTGGTTTAGGCCCCTAAACCCTACAGTCTAGTATGTTGGACAGTGTGGTTTAGGCCCCTAAACCCTACAGTCTAGTATGTTGGACAGTGTGGTTTAGGCCCCTAAACCCTACAGTCTAGTATGTTGGACAGTGTGGTTTAGGCCCCTAAACCCTACAGTCTAGTATGTTGGACAGTGTGGTTTAGGCCCCTAAACCCTACAGTCTAGTATGTTGGACAGTGTGGTTTAGGTCCCTAATTTAGGTCCCTAAACCCTACAGTCTAGTATGTTGGACAGTGTGGTTTAGACCCCTAAACCCTACAGTTCTAGTATGTTGGACAGTGTGGTTTAGGTCCCCTAAACCCTACAGTCTAGTATGTTGGACAGTGTGGTTTAGGCCCCTAAACCCTACAGTCTAGTATGTTGGACAGTGTGGTTTAGACCCCTAAACCCTACAGTCTAGTATGTTGGACAGTGTGGTTTAGGCCCCCTAAACCCTACAGTCTAGTATGTTGGACAGTGTGGTTTAGGCCCCTAAACCCTACAGTCTAGTATGTTGGACAGTGTGGTTTAGACCCCTAAACCCTACAGTCTAGTATGTTGGACAGTGTGGTTTAGGCCCCTAAACCCTACAGTCTAGTATGTTGGACAGTGTGGTTTAGGCCCCTAAACCCTACAGTCTAGTATGTTGGACAGTGTGGTTTAGACCCCTAAACCCTACAGTCTAGTATGTTGGACAGTGTGGTTTAGGCCCCTAAACCCTACAGTCTAGTATGTTGGACAGTGTGGTTTAGGCCCCTAAACCTACAGTCTAGTATGTTGGACAGTGTGGTTTAGGCCCCTAAACCCTACAGTCTAGTATGTTGGACAGTGTGGTTTAGGCCCCTAAACCCTACAGTCTAGTATGTTGGACAGTGTGGTTTAGGCCCCTAAACCCTACAGTCTAGTATGTTGGACAGTGTGGTTTAGGCCCCTAAACCCTAACCCTACAGTCTAGTATGTTGGACAGTGTGGTTTAGGCCCCTAAACCCTACAGTCTAGTATGTTGGACAGTGTGGTTTAGGCCCCTAAACCCTACAGTCTAGTATGTTGGACAGTGTGGTTTAGGCCCCTAAACCCTAAAGTCTAGTATGTTGGACAGTGTGGTTTAGGCCCCTAAACCCTAACCCTACAGTCTAGTATGTTGGACAGTGTGGTTTAGGCCTCTAAACCCTACAGTCTAGTATGTTGGACAGTGTGGTTTAGGCCCCTAAACCCTACAGTCTAGTATGTTGGACAGTGTGGTTTAGGCCCCTAAACCCTACAGTCTAGTATGTTGGACAGTGTGGTTTAGGCCCCTAAACCCTACAGTCTAGTATGTTGGACAGTGTGGTTTAGGCCTCTAAACCCTACAGTCTAGTATGTTGGACAGTGTGGTTTAGACCCCTAAACCCTACAGTCTAGTATGTTGGACAGTGTGGTTTAGGCCCCTAAACCCTACAGTCTAGTATGTTGGGCAGTGTGGTTTAGGCCCCTAAACCCTAACCCTACAGTCTAGTATGTTGGACAGTGTGGTTTAAGTCCCTAAACCCTACAGTCTAGTATGTTGGACAGTGTGGTTTAGGCCCCTAAACCCTACAGTCTAGTATGTTGGACAGTGTGGTTTAGACCCCTAAACCCTACAGTCTAGTATGTTGGGCAGTGTGGTTTAGGCCCCTAAACCCTACAGTCTAGTATGTTGGACAGTGTGGTTTAGGCCCCTAAACCCTACAGTCTAGTATGTTGGGCAGTGTGGTTTAGGCCCCTAAACCCTACAGTCTAGTATGTTGGACAGTGTGGTTTAGGCCCCTAAACCCTACAGTCTAGTATGTTTGACAGTGTGGTTTAGGCCCCTAAACCCTACAGTCTAGTATGTTGGACAGTGTGGTTTAGGCCCCTAAACCCTACAGTCTAGTATGTTGGACAGTGTGGTTTAGGCCCCTAAACCCTACAGTCTAGTATGTTGGACAGTGTGGTTTAGACCCCTAAACCCTACAGTCTAGTATGTTGGACAGTGTGGTTTAGGCCCCTAAACCCTAACCCTACAGTCTAGTATGTTGGACAGTGTGGTTTAAGTCCCTAAACCCTACAGTCTAGTATGTTGGACAGTGTGGTTTAGGCCCCTAAACCCTACAGTCTAGTATGTTGGGCAGTGTGGTTTAGGCCCCTAAACCCTAACCCTACAGTCTAGTATGTTGGACAGTGTGGTTTAAGTCCCTAAACCCTACAGTCTAGTATGTTGGACAGTGTGGTTTAGGCCCCTAAACCCTACAGTCTAGTATGTTGGACAGTGTGGTTTAGACCCCTAAACCCTACAGTCTAGTATGTTGGGCAGTGTGGTTTAGGCCCCTAAACCCTACAGTCTAGTATGTTGGACAGTGTGGTTTAGGCCCCTAAACCCTACAGTCTAGTATGTTGGGCAGTGTGGTTTAGGCCCCTAAACCCTACAGTCTAGTATGTTGGACAGTGTGGTTTAGGCCCCTAAACCCTACAGTCTAGTATGTTTGACAGTGTGGTTTAGGCCCCTAAACCCTACAGTCTAGTATGTTGGACAGTGTGGTTTAGGCCCCTAAACCCTACAGTCTAGTATGTTGGACAGTGTGGTTTAGGCCCCTAAACCCTACAGTCTAGTATGTTGGACAGTGTGGTTTAGGCCCCTAAACCCTAACCCTACAGTCTAGTATGTTGGACAGTGTGGTTTAAGTCCCTAAACCCTACAGTCTAGTATGTTGGACAGTGTGGTTTAGGCCCCTAAACCCTACAGTCTAGTATGTTGGACAGTGTGGTTTAGGCCCCTAAACCCTACAGTCTAGTATGTTGGACAGTGTGGTTTAGGCCCCTAAACCCTACAGTCTAGTATGTTGGACAGTGTGGTTTAGACCCCTAAACCCTACAGTCTAGTATGTTGGACAGTGTGGTTTAGGCCCCTAAACCCTACAGTCTAGTATGTTGGACAGTGTGGTTTAGGCCCCTAAACCCTACAGTCTAGTATGTTGGACAGTGTGGTTTAGGCCCCTAAACCCTAACCCTACAGTCTAGTATGTTGGACAGTGTGGTTTAAGTCCCTAAACCCTACAGTCTAGTATGTTGGACAGTGTGGTTTAGGCCCCTAAACCCTACAGTCTAGTATGTTGGACAGTGTGGTTTAGGCCCCTAAACCCTAACCCTACAGTCTAGTATGTTGGACAGTGTGGTTTAAGTCCCTAAACCCTACAGTCTAGTATGTTGGACAGTGTGGTTTAGACCCCTAAACCCTACAGTCTAGTATGTTGGACAGTGTGGTTTAGACCCCTAAACCCTACAGTCTAGTATGTTGGACAGTGTGGTTTAGGCCTCTAAACCCTACAGTCTAGTATGTTGGACAGTGTGGTTTAGGCCCCTAAACCCTACAGTCTAGTATGTTGGACAGTGTGGTTTAGGCCCCTAAACCCTACAGTCTAGTATGTTGGACAGTGTGGTTTAGGCCCCTAAACCCTACAGTCTAGTATGTTGGACAGTGTGGTTTAGGCCCCTAAACCCTACAGTCTAGTATGTTGGACAGTGTGGTTTAGGCCCCTAAACCCTACAGTCTAGTATGTTGGACAGTGTGGTTTAGACCTCTAAACCCTACAGTCTAGTATGTTGGACAGTGTGGTTTAGGCCCCTAAACCCTACAGTCTAGTATGTTGGACAGTGTGGTTTAGGCCTCTAAACCCTACAGTCTAGTATGTTGGACAGTGTGGTTTAAGTCCCTAAACCCTACAGTCTAGTATGTTGGACAGTGTGGTTTAGGCCCCTAAACCCTAACCCTACAGTCTAGTATGTTGGACAGTGTGGTTTAGGCCCCTAAACCCTACAGTCTAGTATGTTGGACAGTGTGGTTTAGGCCCCTAAACCCTACAGTCTAGTATGTTGGACAGTGTGGTTTAGACCCCTAAACCCTACAGTCTAGTATGTTGGACAGTGTGGTTTAGGCCCCTAAACCCTACAGTCTAGTATGTTGGACAGTGTGGTTTAGGCCCCTAAACCCTACAGTCTAGTATGTTGGACAGTGTGGTTTAGGCCCCTAAACCCTACAGTCTAGTATGTTGGACAGTGTGGTTTAGGCCCCTAAACCCTACAGTCTAGTATGTTGGACAGTGTGGTTTAAGTCCCTAAACCCTACAGTCTAGTATGTTGGACAGTGTGGTTTAAGTCCCTAAACCCTAACCCTACAGTCTAGTATGTTGGACAGTGTGGTTTAGGCCCCTAAACCCTAACCCTACAGTCTAGTATGTTGGACAGTGTGGTTTAGGCCCCTAAACCCTACAGTCTAGTATGTTGGACAGTGTGGTTTAGGCCCCTAAACCCTACAGTCTAGTATGTTGGACAGTGTGGTTTAGACCCCTAAACCCTACAGTCTAGTATGTTGGACAGTGTGGTTTAAGTCCCTAAACCCTACAGTCTAGTATGTTGGACAGTGTGGTTTAGGCCCCTAAACCCTACAGTCTAGTATGTTGGACAGTGTGGTTTAGGCCCCTAAACCCTACAGTCTAGTATGTTGGACAGTGTGGTTTAGGCCCCTAAACCCTACAGTCTAGTATGTTGGACAGTGTGGTTTAAGTCCCTAAACCCTACAGTCTAGTATGTTGGACAGTGTGGTTTAGGCCCCTAAACCCTACAGTCTAGTATGTTGGACAGTGTGGTTTAGGCCCCTAAACCCTACAGTCTAGTATGTTGGACAGTGTGGTTTAAGTCCCTAAACCCTACAGTCTAGTATGTTGGACAGTGTGGTTTAGGCCCCTAAACCCTACAGTCTAGTATGTTGGACAGTGTGGTTTAGGCCCCTAAACCCTACAGTCTAGTATGTTGGACAGTGTGGTTTAGGCCCCTAAACCCTACAGTCTAGTATGTTGGACAGTGTGGTTGACTAAATGAAAACTAAGCTATGTTGACTAAGACTATAAATATATGGACAATTTCGTCAACAGATAAAAACTAGACTAAATAAAATGTTAGGAAGGGACTAGTGCACAAGAGATCCAGTATATAAGTCATTTTACACGTGGTTTAATAGCCGATCTACAAGCTCACAGCTGCGACGCGCTGTGAGCTTGTAGATCGGCTATTTTCAGCATGTGTGAAAACAGTCATTACGACGGCATCAAGGCCCACCAAAACACATTTTAGCCGACTAAATCCACTATGGATTTAGTCGACTAAAACTAGTACTAGACTAACACTATACAGACATTCCAGGTGACTAAAAAAACGTGCCGAAAAAACTAAATGAAAACTATTCCAAGAGACTAAAATAATGACTAAAAAAAAATGTTCTGCCAAAAACAATAATTGTTGTGATCAAATAGCATATATAGCATGAGCACTGGCCTATCAGAGCGCTGCACATTAATATTCATGAGCACTGGCCTATCAGAGCGCTGCACATTAATATTCATTGTTGGCTCTGATGAACTCTGTGCACCCATACATAGAAAGATAGCTCCGCCCACGCCGCTATCTCATTCGACGATCGTCCGCCCCTGCTACCGTGAGAGAGAGAGAGAGAGAGACAATGAGAGAGAGAGAGAGAGAGAGAGAGAGAGAGAGAGAGAGAGAGAGAGAGAGAGAGAGAGAGAGAGAGAGAGAGAGAGAGAGACAGAGAGAGAGAGAGAGAGAGAGAGACAGGGGGTTGTAAAAGTACATTTAGGAGGACATCAGAGACACAGGAGGTGTATTTGGCACCTTTATGAGACCTGCACACACACACACACACACACACACACACACACACACACACACACACACACGCGCACACACTGTATATAGACGGAGACCAGACAGGAATGACTGAGAGAGTGAGAGAGAGAGAGAGAGAGAGAGCGAGAGAGAGAAGGCGAATTAGCACACTATACCGATTGGCAGGCCAGGCATTGAAGGAGGAGGGTGGGGTGTGTGTGTGTGTGTGGGGGGGGGGGGGGGGGTGGGGGGGCAGGAGCTCTGCATATTATGGGATGTTGCGGTGTTGTTAGGCGGGGGGAGGGGTGGAGGCTGGGGAGGAGGGGGGAGGGGGGGGGATGGTGCTGACTGACTATTATGGTCTGGCCTATAAGGCCTGTTTTGTGTGTGCGTGTCGTGCGCGCGCACACGGGCGGGGCCGTGCACACAACCACCCCTCCCTCCCTCCCCCCCCCCCAAGCCCGCGTGAGAAGGAGGAGGCGTGTGCATGTGTGTAATGCGTGTGTGTGTGTGTGTGTGTGTGTGTGTGTGTGTGTGTGTGTGTGTGTGTGTGTGTGTGTGTGTGTGTGTGTGTGTGTGTGTGTGTGTGTGTGCAATTACCCAGGGAGCCTTGCGTGCGTGCATGCGTGCACTGAGATCATGGCTTTGACGCGCGCACAGCAGCAAAGGACTCTTAAAGTAAGAGTATATATATATATATATATATATATATATATATTTTTTATATATATATATATATATATATATATTGTATATATCTTCAGGTGCAGAATGAGTCATTCACAACAGAGGTGCTTTACTGGAGTTTAGTAGTCCAGAGTCTATGGATCTATCCTGCCGTTCAGCTGGGCGTGACGGCTTTATTTTTCGACTATTACATCTTTCCCTTCTTGAATCACCCAAAAGTTTAACTAGATGTTGTTGGATTGACTCAGTGGGTGGTTATCGAGGCCTATAGCTGAGCGCTATAGCCATTATTTTAACTGCCATTTGCATTTCCAACACCATTAAGCCTCATTGAGACCCATTCATTTCCAACACCATTAAGCCTCATTCATTGAGACCCATTCATTTCCAACACCATTAAGCCTCATTGAGACCCATTCATTTCCTACACCATTAAGCCTCATTGAGACCCATTCATT
The DNA here is from genome assembly GCF_964188405.1 of Protomyctophum parallelum. NCBI lineage: Eukaryota > Metazoa > Chordata > Actinopteri > Myctophiformes > Myctophidae > Protomyctophum > Protomyctophum parallelum. Next base: position 2,383,237 of record NC_139697.1, read on the forward strand.
TCCAACACCATTAAGCCTCATTGAGACCCATTCATTTCCAACACCATTAAGCCTCATTGAGACCCATTCATTTCTACACCATTAAGCCTCATTCATTGAGACCCATTCATTTCCAACGCCATTAAGACTCATTGAGACCCATTCATTTCCAACACCATTAAGCCTCATTCATTGAGACCCATTCATTTCCAACACCATTAAGCCTCATTGAGACCCATTCATTTCCAACACCATTAAGCCTCATTGAGACCCATTCATTTCCTACACCATTAAGCCTCATTGAGACCCCATTCATTTCCAACACCATTAAGCTCATTTGAGACCCATTCATTTCCAACACCATTAAGCCTCATTCATTGAGACCCATTCATTTCCAACACCATTAAGCCTCATTGAGACCCATTCATTTCCAACACCATTAAGCCTCATTGAGGACCCATTCATTTCCTACACCATTAAGCCTCATTGAGACCCATTCATTTCCAACACCATTAAGCCTCATTGAGACCCATTCATTTCCAACACCATTAAGCCTCATTCATTGAGACCCATTCATTTCCAACACCATTAAGCCTCATTCATTGAGACCCATTCATTTCCAACACCATTAAGCCTCATTGAGACCCATTCATTTCCTACACCATTAAGCCTCATTGAGACCCATTCATTTCCAACACCATTAAGCCTCATTGAGACCCATTCATTTCCAACACCATTAAGCCTCATTGAGACCCATTCATTTCCAACACCATTAAGCCTCATTGAGACCCATTCATTTCCTACACCATTAAGCCTCATTGAGACCCATTCATTTCCAACTCCATTAAGCCTCATTGAGACCCATTCATTTCCAACTCCATTAAGCCTCATTGAGACCCATTCATTTCCAACTCCATTAAGCCTCATTGAGACCCATTCATTTCCAACACCATTAAGCCTCATTGAGACCCATTCATTTCCAACTCCATTAAGCCTCATTGAGACCCATTCATTTCCAACTCCATTAAGCCTCATTGAGACCCATTCATTTCCAACACCATTAAGCCTCATTGAGACCCATTCATTTCCAACACCATTAAGCCTCATTGAGACCCATTCATTTCCAACACCATTAAGCCTCATTGAGACCCATTCATTTCCTACACCATTAAGCCTCATTGAGACCCATTCATTTCCAACACCATTAAGCCTCATTGAGACCCATTCATTTCCAACACCATTAAGCCTCATTGAGACCCATTCATTTCCAACACCATTAAGCCTCATTGAGACCCATTCATTTCCTACACCATTAAGCCTCATTGAGACCCATTCATTTCCAACTCCATTAAGCCTCATTGAGACCCATTCATTTCCAACTCCATTAAGCCTCATTGAGACCCATTCATTTCCAACTCCATTAAGCCTCATTGAGACCCATTCATTTCCAACTCCATTAAGCCTCATTGAGACCCATTCATTTCCAACACCATTAAGCCTCATTGAGACCCATTCATTTCCAACTCCATTAAGCCTCATTGAGACCCATTCATTTCCAACTCCATTAAGCCTCATTGAGACCCATTCAAATGCTGCCTCTCCAGGAACATGTTTTTTGCCCGTAACATGGAAATCAACCGGGTCAGAGCTGGTCAGATTTCCATCACTGTCTGTCTGACAACAATGTTCTGTAAGACCCACAATGTTCTGTAAGACCCACAATGTTCTGTAAGACCCACAATGTATGAGTTCAACTGTATGATGGGAGTATATATATACTGTATATAATGTATGAGTTTTTTTTGTAATGTTTTTTGTTTTTGTTTTATGTACGTCTGTAATGTAATGTAATGTAATGTAATGTAATGTAATGTAATGTAATGTCAATAATTGAGACAGTCCAATAAAAACATTGAAAGGGAAACAAAGGCCAATATTATTCCTCCGCGATTGTGAAATCATCCCATGACGCTTTGGCTGGTTTGGATACGGCAGGTTTGAACCCCAGGGTCTGTGAGTCCACCTGGTACATCACTGCTGTTTGAACCCCAGGGTCTGTGAGTCCACCTGGTACATCACTGCTGTTTGAACCCCAGGGTCTGTGAGTCCACCTGGTACATCACTGCTGTTTGAACCCCAGGGTCTGTGAGTCCACCTGGTACATCACTGCTGTTTGAACCCCAGGGTCTGTGAGTCCACCTGGTACATCACTGCTGTTTGAACCCCAGGGTCTGTGAGTCCACCTGGTACATCACTGCTGTTTGAACCCCAGGGTCTGTGAGTCCACCTGGTACAGCACTGCTGTTTGAACCCCAGAGTCTGTGAGTCAACCTGGTACAGCACTGCTGTCACACACTGTAGGGCGACTGTGGCTCGGGAGGTAGAGCAGGTCGTCCAATGATCCGTGGGTCGGCGGTTCGAATCCCGGCTCCTCCTCCTGTCTACATGTCCTCATGGGCAAAGACACTGAACCCCAAATTGCTCCCGATGTGCTGGTTGGTGCCTTGCATGGCTTCCGCCGCCATCGGTGTATGAATGGGTGTGTGAATGAATGGGTGAATGTAATGCACAGTCTATGTAAAGGTGTATGAATGTGTGTGTGAATGAATGGGTGAATGTAATGCACAATCTATGTAAAGCGCCTTGGATAAAGGCGCTATAGGGAATATGACCCATTCAAAAGCAGTAGCGCTGCTGTCAAAATGATTGGTCATCTGGATTCAGTCGTCATTTGGATGACCACAAAGAAGCCTCTGTTTAGGCCTGCACTTAAATGCTAAATGCTGGTGCCTTTATCCTTTATCCTTTATCCTTTATCCAAGGCACTGTACATAGATGCATAGGTGCACACATTCACACACCTTTACATAGATGCATGGGTGCACACATTCACACACCTTTACATAGATTGTGCGTCACATGCACAGTGCACACGTTCGTCCACACACCAAAGGCGGAGGAAACCATTAAGACACCAACCTGCACATCGGGAGCAATTTAGGGCTGCTATATAGTGTCTTGCTCAAGGACACTAACTTATAATAATAATAATAATAATAATAATAATAATAATACAACTTTATTTGTATAGCACCTTTCATGACATGAAATGCAGCTCAAAGTGCTTTACAGAGCAATGGAGAAAAAAGCAAGGCATAAACATTAAAAAACAAGAGCAGTAATGCAATACAGTGAGGACATGAATAACAAAAAATAAAAGATCAATTAAAAGCAATGTTGTAGAAGTGGGTCTTGAGCTGAGCTTTAAAGAAAATGTCTACAGAGGCTGCCTGTCGAAGGTATTGGGAGTTTGTTAAACTACAGAGGCTGCCTGTCGAAGGTACAGTGGGAGTTTGTTAAACTACAGAGGCTGCCTGTCGAAGGTACAGTGGGAGCTTGTTAAACTACAGAGGCTGCCTGTCGAAGGTACAGTGGGAGTTTGTTAAACTACAGAGGCTGCCTGTCGAAGGTACAGTGGGAGTTTGTTAAACTACAGAGGCTGCCTGTCGAAGGTACAGTGGGAGTTTGTTAAACTACAGAGGCTGCCTGCCGAAGGTACAGTGGGAGTTTGTTAAACTACAGAGGCTGCCTGTCGAAGGTACAGTGGGAGTTTGTTAAACTACAGAGGCTGCCTGTCGAAGGTACAGTGGGAGTTTGTTAAACTACAGAGGCTGCCTGTCGAAGGTACAGTGGGAGCTTGTTAAACTACAGAGGCTGCCTGTCGAAGGTACAGTGGGAGTTTGTTAAACTACAGAGGCTGCCTGTCGAAGGTACAGTGGGAGCTTGCTAAACTACAGAGGCTGCCTGTCGAAGGTACAGTGGGAGTTTGTTAAACTACAGAGGCTGCCTGTCGAAGGTACAGTGGGAGTTTGTTAAACTACAGAGGCTGCCTGTCGAAGGTACAGTGGGAGTTTGTTCCATGCCGTCGACCCGTAGAAGCAAAAAGCTGCTTCCCTGTATTCTTTTTTTTTGGGGAGCCAGGCTGGGATCCCAACCGGCAGCTCTACCCCTGAGCCACTCATGCCGTCTGTGGCAGGTCGGCCTGTTGGCCTATAGTTCTAACTGCCCCATTACCGTGGAAAGAAAGTCCCCAGGATTTTGTTTTGTGTTATCCTTTTAGCCTTGATGTCGGACTGCAGTGCCAGCAGGTGGTTTGCATTTCTGACTAATTAGTATTCAATCAATCAATCCATCAAACAAAACATGACACAAGTTTCATCCCTGCACCAACAGGCAGGCCTGGACTGGGACGAAGAATCGGCCTGCATGGTCATTTTCAGCCCGGCCCACCACAACCAGCATGCAGATAGCAGAACCAGCCCGGCCCACCACAACCAGCGTGCAGATAGCAGAACCTCTACCGCCCGCTCCGTCGAGGCACACACACACACACAAGCCTTTAATACCACCACTATTACAGAACAATATAACTGATACAAACCAATTCAGACGACTACAACAACCCTCTGTTGCTCTCACAAGAATGCTGCTGGCCAAAGGATTCACCAAAAAAAGCTACCACCAAGATACCCATGTACCTGTCTAAATACTTCACTAAGATACCCATGTACCTGTCTAAATACTTCACTAAGATACCCATGTACCTGTCTAAATACTTCACTAAGATACCCATGTACCTGTCTAAATACTTCACTAAGATACCCATGTACCTGTCTAAATACTTCACTAAGATACCCATGTACCAGTCTAAATACTTCACTAAGATACCCATGTACCTGTCTAAATACTTCACTAAGATACCCATGTACCTGTCTAAATACTTCACTAAGATACCCATGTACCTGTCTAAATACTTCACTAAGATACCCATGTACCTGTCTAAATACTTCACTAAGATACCCATGTACCTGTCTAAATACTTCACTAAGATACCCATGTACCTGTCTAAATACTTCACTAAGATACCCATGTACCTGTCTAAATACTTCACTAAGATACCCATGTACCTGTCTAAATACTTCACTAAGATACCCATGTACCTGTCTAAATACTTCACTAAGATACCCATGTACCTGTCTAAATACTTCACTAAGATACCCATGTACCTGTCTAAATACTTCCTTAATGTAAACGAAGTCCACACCCACAACACCAGAGGGAGTGCAACAAACCATGTACAACCCAGATTCGGCACAAACAAGGGACTAAATTCTTTTCGCTCCTATGCCACCAAAATGTGGAACGCCCTACCAACAGTCATTAAGACATGTGAATCCCTTGACTCCTTCAAAACCGCTCTCAAAGGGCACCTACGGACGGCTGCAATTCGAAACTGGCCTCTGTAAGATCTGAATCCCCCCCCCCCCCATTTCCCCTCACTGTATATGTATCTTTTCCCTTTTTGCTTCCTATATGATGAATTCCTGTTCTGTTCTTTAACTACATAGAAATGTCTATTTGTATGTCTCTAAATGTTTTGATGAATTGAACAATGTGGACCCTGTTGTAAACAAGTGTAATGCTTAATTGGGTCGTCCACTCACAGTTAACAGTCTTTGTATTGAGTTTGTGCTTGAAATGTACTGTAAATTCTGCAAACTGTTAATAAATATTTCAATCAATCAGACAGACAGAAGAGGGTTTAATTTTAATCACTCGCTGATACAGGTACAGTGAAATGATCATGATGGCAGAAAGGCAGCACGCCCCCGACCTTTCCTGGTGGCCTGCCGCCTATTGGCCTGTCAAAAAACAAGTCAAAGAAATAATAATAATAATAATAATAATCATGGCGGCCCCCTACGGACGGTCGCGGCCCACGGGGGACTATGCACGGTACGTCCTGTGTTTCCGGTCCAGCCCTGATGCGCCAACAGGCAACGTTTCCCTTAATAATCACGAGGACCATCAAGAGACCGCGCTGTAACGCTATAGTGGAGCGGAGTGTGTCAGCTCTACTGTAGACGACTCAAATGTAAGTGCATCTCTGCCCCCGACACTCATGTTTCAATCATCTGCCCTGCTCCCTCTGGTCTCCGTTTCACATGGGAGCTAATGCACCGCGGTGGCGTGACATTGGAAATAATTGCTGGGCATCATCGACACTAATCCGCATTACGTCGTACAGTGTAGGCCTATATATATATATATATATATATATACTCCTCCTCGGCGTGTCACGTTTCAACAACTTGCGTTTTCCGAGTACTGCAAGCATTGTCTTAAGGTGAAATCATGATTTTTCTTTTTTTTTTTTTTTTTGCTATTTTGCTTCCTAAACATGTTTTCTTTCAAACTAAAGCAAAATACACATTAAAAATACAGATTTAGATGTTTATTTTGATTTGTTGATATATCATTCACAGCCTGATTTACATCATATTTTATACCTAAAAACATGCCGAAAATGGGTTTTTTATGCCTGTTGACACTATTTTAATTAGAGATATCAAAAATCCCATGTGTAATTTTCTTTGTCTCTAATGTGTCAACAAAATTAAATGATACTTTTGAACCTGGCTTTATCCGATCTTCAGATTTATCGTCCTCGAAATGTATGCAAATTAGCGCATATAATGCCTAATTTGCATATTTAAACATATAATTTCAGAAAACTTGTAATACAAAAAATCTTATTTTTTATATAAGTAATCAACTGGAGAAGTTTCATTGTGATAGCTATTATTTAACTTTTTTTCCCTATTCACCTGGGGTGTCTCGCCTTAAAAAGAGACACGCATCCCCCTGTGACCTGCATGTGTGTGTGTCTAATTATTATGTAGGCCTACTCTCTGTGTCTGTTTGTCGACAGCCTTGAGACAGCACGAAACACTGATTATCCAAAACAAACGCAAATGTCTCGTCGGTATTAGATGACACTGCCCCTTTTTACCCGTCTGTAAAACAACTGCCCTTTTACCCCGTCTGTAAAACAACTGCCCTTTTTACCCGTCTGTAAAACAACTGCCCTTTTACCCGTCTGTAAATCAACTGCCCTTTTACCCCGTCTGTAAAACAACTGCCTTTTTACCCGTCTGTAAAACAACTGCCCTTTTACCCATCTGTAAAAGAACTGCCCCTTTTACCCGTCTGTAAAACAACTGCCCCTTTTACCCGTCTGTAAAATAACTGCCCTTTTTACCCGTCTGTAAAACAACTGCCCTTTTTACCCGTCTGTAAAACAACTGCCCTTTTACCCGTCTGTAAAACAACTGCCCTTTTACCCGTCTGTAAAACAACTGCCCCTTTTACCCGTCAGTAAAATAACTGCCCTTTTTACCCGTCTGTAAAACAACTGCCCTTTTACCCGTCTGTAAAAGAACTGCCCCTTTTTACCCGTCTGTAAAACAACTGCCCCTTTTTACCCGTCTGTAAAACAACTGCCCCTTTTTACCCGTCTGTAAAACAACTGCCCTTTTACCCGTCTGTAAAACAACTGCCCTTTTTACCTGTCTGTAAAACAACTGCCCTTTTTACCCGTCTGTAAAACAACTGCCCCTTTTACCCGTCTGTAAAACAACTGCCCTTTTTACCCGTCTGTAAAACAACTGCCCTTTTTACCCGTCTGTAAAACAACTGCCCTTTTACCCGTCAGTAAAATAACTGCCCTTTTTACCCGTCTGTAAAACAACTGCCCTTTTTACCCGTCTGTAAAACAACTGCCCTTTTTACCCGTCTGTAAAACAACTGCCCTTTTTACCCGTCTGTAAAACAACTGCCCTTTTACCCGTCTGTAAAAGAACTGCCCCTTTTACCCGTCTGTAAAACAACTGCCCTTTTACCCGTCTGTAAAACAACTGCCCTTTTTACCCGTCTGTAAAACAACTGCCCTTTTACCCGTCTGTAAAACAACTGGCCTTTTTACCCGTCTGTAAAACAACTGCCCTTTTTACCCGTCTGTAAAACAACTGCCCTTTTTACCCGTCTGTAAAACAACTGCCCCTTTTACCCGTCTGTAAAATAACTGCCCTTTTACCCGTCTGTAAAACAACTGCCCTTTTACCCGTCTGTAAAATAACTGCCCTTTTACCCGTCTGTAAAACAACTGCCCTTTTTACCCGTCTGTAAAACAACTGCCCTTTTTACCCGTCTGTAAAACAACTGCCCTTTTACCCGTCTGTAAAACAACTGCCCTTTTACCCGTCTGTAAAACAACTGCCCCTTTTACCCGTCAGTAAAATAACTGCCCTTTTTACCCGTCTGTAAAACAACTGCCCTTTTACCCGTCTGTAAAAGAACTGCCCCTTTTTACCCGTCTGTAAAACAACTGCCCCTTTTTACCCGTCTGTAAAACAACTGCCCCTTTTTACCCGTCTGTAAAACAACTGCCCTTTTACCCGTCTGTAAAACAACTGCCCTTTTTACCTGTCTGTAAAACAACTGCCCTTTTTACCCGTCTGTAAAACAACTGCCCCTTTTACCCGTCTGTAAAACAACTGCCCTTTTTACCCGTCTGTAAAACAACTGCCCTTTTTACCCGTCTGTAAAACAACTGCCCTTTTACCCGTCAGTAAAATAACTGCCCTTTTTACCCGTCTGTAAAACAACTGCCCTTTTTACCCGTCTGTAAAACAACTGCCCTTTTTACCCGTCTGTAAAACAACTGCCCTTTTTACCCGTCTGTAAAACAACTGCCCTTTTACCCGTCTGTAAAAGAACTGCCCCTTTTACCCGTCTGTAAAACAACTGCCCTTTTACCCGTCTGTAAAACAACTGCCCTTTTTACCCGTCTGTAAAACAACTGCCCTTTTACCCGTCTGTAAAACAACTGGCCTTTTTACCCGTCTGTAAAACAACTGCCCTTTTTACCCGTCTGTAAAACAACTGCCCTTTTTACCCGTCTGTAAAACAACTGCCCCTTTTACCCGTCTGTAAAATAACTGCCCTTTTACCCGTCTGTAAAACAACTGCCCTTTTACCCGTCTGTAAAATAACTGCCCTTTTACCCGTCTGTAAAACAACTGCCCTTTTTACCCGTCTGTAAAACAACTGCCCCTTTTACCCGTCTGTAAAACAACTGCCCTTTTACCCGTCTGTAAAACAACTGCCCTTTTTACCCGTCTGTAAAACAACTGCCCTTTTACCCGTCTGTAAAACAACTGCCCTTTTACCCGTCTGTAAAACAACTGCCCTTTACAACTGCCTTTTTACCCGTCTGTAAAACAACTGCCCTTTTTACCCGTCTGTAAAACAACTGCCCTTTTACCCGTCTGTAAAACAACTGGCCTTTTTACCCGTCTGTAAAACAACTGCCCTTTTTACCCGTCTGTAAAACAACTGCCCTTTTTACCCGTCTGTAAAACAACTGCCCTTTTTACCCGTCTGTAAAACAACTGCCCTTTTACCCGTCTGTAAAACAACTGCCCCTTTTACCCGTCTGTAAAACAACTGCCCCTTTTACCCGTCTGTAAAACAACTGCCCCTTTTACCCGTCTGTAAAATAACTGCCCTTTTACCCGTCTGTAAAACAACTGCCCTTTTACCCGTCTGTAAAATAACTGCCCTTTTACCCGTCTGTAAAACAACTGCCCTTTTTACCCGTCTGTAAAACAACTGCCCTTTTACCCGTCTGTAAAACAACTGCCCCTTTTACCCGTCTGTAAAACAACTGCCCTTTTTACCCGTCTGTAAAACAACTGCCCTTTTACCCGTCTGTAAAACAACTGCCCCTTTTACCCGTCTGTAAAATAACTGCCCTTTTACCCGTCTGTAAAACAACTGCCCTTTTTACCCGTCTGTAAAACAACTGCCCTTTTACCCGTCTGTAAAACAACTGCCCTTTTTACCTGTCTGTAAAACAACTGCCCTTTTTACCCGTCTGTAAAACAACTGCCCTTTTACCCGTCTGTAAAACAACTCCCCTTTTACCCGTCTGTAAAACAACTGCCCTTTTACCCGTCTGTAAAACAACTGCCCTTTTACCCGTCTGTAAAACAACTGCCCTTTTACCCGTCTGTAAAACAACTGCCCTTTTTACCCGTCTGTAAAACAACTGCCTTTTTACCCGTCTGTAAAACAACTGCCCTTTTTACCCGTCTGTAAAACAACTGCCCCTTTTACCCGTCTGTAAAATAACTGCCCTTTTACCCGTCTGTAAAATAACTGCCCCTTTTACCCGTCTGTAAAACAACTGCCCTTTTACCCGTCTGTAAAACAACTGCCCTTTTTACCCGTCTGTAAAACAACTGCCTTTTTACCCGTCTGTAAAACAACTGCCCTTTTTACCCGTCTGTAAAATAACTGCCCCTTTTACCCGTCTGTAAAACAACTGCCCCTTTTACCCGTCTGTAAAACAACTGCCCTTTTTACCCGTCTGTAAAACAACTGCCTTTTTACCCGTCTGTAAAACAACTGCCCCTTTTACCCGTCTGTAAAACAACTGCCCTTTTACCCGTCTGTAAAACAACTGCCCCTTTTACCCGTCTGTAAAACAACTGCCCTTTTACCCGTCTGTAAAACAACTGCCCTTTTTACCCGTCTGTAAAATAACTGCCCTTTTTACCCGTCTGTAAAACAACTGCCTTTTTACCCGTCTGTAAAACAACTGCCCTTTTACCCGTCTGTAAAATAACTGCCCCTTTTACCCGTCTGTAAAACAACTGCCCTTTTTACCCGTCTGTAAAATAACTGCCCCTTTTACCCGTCTGTAAAACAACTGCCCTTTTACCCGTCTGTAAAACAACTGCCCTTTTTACCCGTCTGTAAAACAACTGCCCTTTTACCCGTCTGTAAAACAACTGCCCTTTTACCCGTCTGTAAAACAGCTGCCCTTTTACCCGTCTGTAAAACAACTGCCCTTTTACCCGTCTGTAAAACAACTGCCATTGTACCCGTCTGTAAAACAACTGCCTTTTTACCCGTCTGTAAAACAACTGCCTTTTTACCCGTCTGTAAAACAACTGCCCCTTTTACCCGTCTGTAAAACAACTGCCCCTTTTACCCGTCTGTAAAACAACTGCCTTTTTACCCGTCTGTAAAACAACTGCCCTTTTACCCGTCTGTAAAACAACTGCCCCTTTTACCCGTCTGTAAAACAACTGCCCTTTTACCCGTCTGTAAAACAACTGCCCTTTTTACCCGTCTGTAAAATAACTGCCCTTTTTACCCGTCTGTAAAACAACTGCCTTTTTACCCGTCTGTAAAACAACTGCCCTTTTACCCGTCTGTAAAATAACTGCCCCTTTTACCCGTCTGTAAAACAACTGCCCTTTTTACCCGTCTGTAAAATAACTGCCCCTTTTACCCGTCTGTAAAACAACTGCCCTTTTACCCGTCTGTAAAACAACTGCCCTTTTTACCCGTCTGTAAAACAACTGCCCTTTTACCCGTCTGTAAAACAACTGCCCTTTTACCCGTCTGTAAAACAACTGCCCTTTTACCCGTCTGTAAAACAACTGCCCTTGTACCCGTCTGTAAAACAACTGCCATTGTACCCGTCTGTAAAACAACTGCCTTTTTACCCGTCTGTAAAACAACTGCCTTTTTACCCGTCTGTAAAACAACTGCCCCTTTTACCCGTCTGTAAAACAACTGCCCCTTTTACTCGTCTGTAAAACAACTGCCCTTTTACCCGTCTGTAAAACAACTGCCCTTTTACCCGTCTGTAAAACAACTGCCCTTTTACCCGTCTGTAAAACAACTGCCCTTTTACCCGTCTGTAAAACAACTGCCCTTTTTACCCGTCTGTAAAACAACTGCCCTTTTACCCGTCTGTAAAACAACTGCCCTTTTACCCGTCTGTAAAACAACTGCCCTTTTACCCGTCTGTAAAACAACTGCCCTTTTACCCGTCTGTAAAACAACTGCCTTTTTACCCGTCTGTAAAACAACTGCCCTTGTACCCGTCTGTAAAACAACTGCCTTTTTACCCGTCTGAACTTGGAACGCAACATTTAGCTATAGTGGAGACAGTATGGGCTTTTTTCTTTTTCTTTTTAAGATATTTTTTGCGGCTTACGCCTTTTATTGTTTTTTTGAAGGGACAGACAGACAGTAGGCTGACAGGAAACGGGAGAGAGAGATGGAGGGGGGAAGACATGCAGTAAAGGCCGTGTCGGGCTCGGGAGTCGAAGCCGCGGCACACCGCGACTGGATTATACCAGTCGGGTGCCCAGACGGTTACGCCACCGCCTGGGCCGACAGTATGGGCTTTAACCAGGACTTCATGAGTGCTGCGGACAGTACCAGGACTTTATGAGTGCAGCGGACAGTACCAGGACTTTATGAGTGCTGCAGACAGTACCAGGACTTTATAAGTGCTGCGGACAGTACCAGGACTTTATGAGTGCTGCAGACAGTACCAGGACTTTATGAGTGCTGCAGACAGTACCAGGACTTTATAAGTGCTGCGGACAGTACCAGGACTTTATGAGTGCTGCAGACAGTACCAGGACTTTATGAGTGCTGCAGACAGTACCAGGACTTTATAAGTGCTGCGGACAGTACCAGGACTTTATAAGTGCTGCGGACAGTACCAGGACTTTATGAGTGCTGCAGACAGTACCAGGACTTTATGAGTGCTGCAGACAGTACCAGGACTTTATAAGTGCTGCGGACAGTACCAGGACTTTATGAGTGCTGCAGACAGTACCAGGACTTTATGAGTGCTGCAGACAGTACCAGGACTTTATGAGTGCTGCAGACAGTACCAGGACTTTATGAGTGCTGCAGACAGTACCAGGACTTTATGAGTGCTGCAGACAGTACCAGGACTTTATGAGTGCTGCAGACAGTACCAGGACTTTATGAGTGCTGCAGACAGTACCAGGACTTTATGAGTGCTGCAGACAGTACCAGGACTTTATGAGTGCTGCGGACAGTACCAGGACTTTATGAGTGCTGCAGACAGTACCAGGACTTTATGAGTGCTGCGGACAGTACCAGGACTTTATGAGTGCTGCAGACAGTACCAGGACTTTATGAGTGCTGCAGACAGTACCAGGACTTTATGAGTGCAGCAGACAGTACCAGGACTTTATGAGTGCTGCAGACAGTACCAGGACTTTATGAGTGCTGCGGACAGTACCAGGACTTTATGAGTGCTGCGGACAGTACCAGGACTTTATGAGTGCTGCAGACAGTACCAGGACTTTATGAGTGCTACAGACAGTACCAGGACTTTATGAGTGCTGCAGACAGTACCAGGACTTTATGAGTGCTGCAGACAGTACCAGGACTTTATGAGTGCTGCAGACAGTACCAGGACTTTATGAGTGCTGCAGACAGTACCAGGACTTTATGAGTGCTGCAGACAGTACCAGGACTTTATGAGTGCTGCAGACAGTACCAGGACTTTATGAGTGCTGCAGACAGTACCAGGACTTTATGAGTGCTGCGGACAGTACCAGGACTTTATGAGTGCTGCAGACAGTACCAGGACTTTATGAGTGCAGCAGACAGTACCAGGACTTTATGAGTGCAGCGGACAGTACCAGAACTTCATGAGTGCTGCAGACAGTACCAGGACTTTATGAGTGCAGCAGACAGTACCAGGACTTTATGAGTGCTGCAGACAGTACCAGGACTTTATGAGTGCTGCAGACAGTACCAGGACTTTATGAGTGCTGCAGACAGTACCAGGACTTTATGAGTGCTGCGGACAGTACCAGGACTTTATGAGTGCAGCGGACAGTACCAGGACTTTATGAGTGCTGCAGACAGTACCAGGACTTTATGAGTGCTGCAGACAGTACCAGGACTTTATGAGTGCAGCAGACAGTACCAGGACTTTATGAGTGCTGCAGACAGTACCAGGACTTTATGAGTGCTGCAGACAGTACCAGGACTTTATGAGTGCTGCAGACAGTACCAGGACTTTATGAGTGCTGCAGACAGTACCAGGACTTTATGAGTGCTGCTGACAGTACCAGGACTTTATGAGTGCTGTGGACAGTACCAGGACTTTATGAGTGCTGTGGACAGTACCAGGACTTTATGAGTGCTGCAGACAGTACCAGGACTTTATGAGTGCTGCAGACAGTACCAGGACTTTA
>NC_139697.1:2397367-2417367 GCF_964188405.1 Protomyctophum parallelum
TTTAAGGTTAGGTTTAGGTATAGTTTTACTGAGGTTAAGGTTAGGGTTAGGTTTAGGTGTAGGCTGTCAATCACAGCGACTGGCCAGTCACAGCGCACCCTCTGCGTCACTCCGTACCGAATGCGAGGCAGGAACCATATCAGCCAATGGCACAACAAGAAAACTACCTGTCTGTATTTCCGACCGATGGGAGACAGTCCCACGGGATGGAGCTATGTACTGTACAACGCTGCGCTAGAGCAGGCCTCGCGCATGCTGCTTCAATCTGCATGCTAGTACACACACACACACACACACACACACACACACACACACACACACACACACACACACACACACACACACACACACACACACACACACACACACACGCACGCACGCACGCACGCACGCACGCACACACACACACACGTACAGGACTGCATGGAACCTGTACTGAGATATGATTTGCAATAGGGCTTTCCCCCACCCTGACCCTTGACCTCTCTCTGTCTCTCTCTACCCTCTCTCTCTCTGTCTGACCGGTCTGGGCACGGCTATTAAGTGCCCTTTGTCTGTGATGTCACCCTCAGACCTCTTATGACGCCTGAGTTATGTCAGTGACACCCAGCCCAAGTCATCCACACTCCTCCGCCCCAAAATGTGTTCTATTTATAATAATATTATACAACAGGCCACTTCTTGATTGCGTAAAAGAGGTTTCTTCTAACCCGCAGATGTGCCCTTTGGTGACTTGGTGACCCCCCCCCCCCCCCCACCACCAAAGTATACAGGTAAACAGCTTGGCGGGCAGGTAACTTTCCATTCTGTCTATATGTTCAACACATAATCACGTGCACGTCTTTAAGCAATGAGTCAAATGACTGTGCGCGGGCATGTTGTTATACAGTGCACTACAGTACGTGCGCGCGTATACATGCAAACATGTACACTGAAGTTATAAGGCAGTCATGTGGCACACAGTTGCCATGTGACGGGTTTTTTTTTTTTTTTTTTTTTCTGCCTTTCTCTCTCTCTCTCTCTCTCTCTCCTGTCTCTCGCTCTCTCTTTTTGGAGTTATGCTTATTGTGGGATGTCAGTGACTGCGCTCATTTACTATTATGGGATGTCGGCACGGGGGTGGGAGGGGGTGAGGAGCGTCTCCATGGTGACGGTGGTTGCTAAGGGGGGGGGGGGGGGGGGGGTATATGGAGGAATGGGGAAGAGACTGTAGGAGAGGAGGGAGGGAGGGAGGGGGGTGAGTTGACTATTATGGTCTGTACGTTGCAAGGTAACTATGCAGAGTGGGGGAGGGGGGTATTATGGGATGCCTGCCTGCCCCCCTGATCTCTTTGTGTGTGTGTGCGCGCGCGCGCGCGCGCGCGGGGGACCGTGTACTGGGTAGTGTGTGCGAGAGAGAGAGAAGAAGAGACGGCGTCGTGTGCGCACACACTGACTATACTAAAAAAAACAAAACACACGCACACACACACACACACACACACACACGGAAATTAAAAGGATCTTTTTTACATTTAAAATAGTTTACATATCGGCGACACACAAAGCGCGGCCGCATCCAAGTATTGATTGATGGAGTAACTCAAAGAAACAAAACGGAGTTTATACCGTTGTGTTTTTTTTTTTTTTTTTTTTGTAAAATCAACTGGGTGAGTATCAGTTTTTTGGGGTGTTTGTTGGGGGTTACTTATATCGTTGTGTTAATGTGTCAGATTTTTTAATGTGTTCATTTAAAAAAAAAAAACGTATTCGCTTCAATGTGAGGAGATCAAGCTACCCGGTCGGGCTCAGCTAGCACGCATGCTAATGGGACAGCCAGTCAGACAGACAGACAGACAGGGGAACTACACTGTGTGTGTGTGTGGGGCTGAGAGAGAGAGAGAGAGATGGCATGTCATCCGAACGCACGGGGGCTGATCAATGTGTGTGTGCGTAATGTGCGTAATGTTAACACGCACACATAACGTTTCCAACTTGCTGCTAGTTGCGTGTTGGATAAGATTGTCACCCTGTGCTAGAAGATAGAAGAAGAAGCCGGGGAAGAAAAGTTGGACTGCATTTTTTTTTTTTTTTTTTACAAGGAGTAAAAAAAAAAGCACGTGTGTTTGTTTATGTTAACCGCTTTTCTGTGCCGCTATAACCCCGGATGGGCTGTTGTGTTGTCCTTCTATCTATTGGTGCTAAATGTTCACTTTATTTCTGTTGTCTTTTTTTTTTTTTTTTTTTATTGGGAACCCAAACCTTGGCTCGTGCGCGTGGCGTGTCCTCCTCCTACTCCTCGCACGCACACGTACGCACTCGACTCAACACGCACGCTACGCTGGCTCTCTGGCTGGCTGACTGCTATACCACCACGACTTGGGACCGTCTGTAGCACCAAAGAAGACAAAGTAAACCCAACCAAAGGAAGGAATACTGGAGGGGGGATAATAAAGCGACTTTTGTTTTTTTTTAGATAGATAAAGAGTTTTTTTTTTATATCTATTTTTTTTTTGGTCCCAACTAAATCGGATAAAACAAAGTTGGCTGCTTCTATCTTCTTCTCGGGGGGGTTTCGGCCGCTTTGCTGCTGCTGCTGCTAAACAGCCATGTCTGGAAGTGAGGACGACAGAGATGACTTCGCAGCCCCGGAAGGTCGCCTGATGCACGGTAAGAACGGGCAGCGAACGCCGGGGTTAGGGTTACTTTAGTCTGGGTTCTTTGGTTGGGTTGGTTTGGTTAGCTACCGATGCTAACCCGGCACCGGGTTCCTTAGCTTGCTTTAGCTACCAAAGGATAATATAATAAGCGTTTAGCTACCTAAGAACGGGGCAGCGAACGCCGGGGTTAGGGTAACTAACACTTTGACTTAGTTAGTGGGTTCATGGTTGGTTTTGGTTGGTTAGCTACCGATGCTAACCCGGCTAGCCTGCCCCACCGGGGTTCTTTAGCTTTAGCCTTTTGGAGGAGCTTCATTTGCGTCGGCTACTCGGCTTGTTGTTGCGAGAGGAGGGAGAAAGGGAAGGCAAAAGCACAGATCTACAAGCTGACAACGCGTCGCGGTGCCACGCGTGGGTAGCTTGTAGCTCTAGTCTTTTCTCCCCCCCCCCCTTCCCACACTGCTCGCGAGCGACGCCGACAAAATGAAGCTAACTACCGGCGGCTAGCTAGCTAGGTTAGCTTTAAGCTAGGCGCTCGAGCGGTGTGGCTGTTTAGTGTTGGATAAACCGCCCTTTCTGTTGACTTTTAATGCCATTAAAACTTAACATTTCTGATTTAAACTGAGCATAAAATGAAGTTTTTTGTTGTTGTTGTTGTAACAAACTACTGTTTGTGGGCAGTTGGCACTACTGTGTCTGTGGTGGAATGGAAGTTGAATAACTACCACCCTAACCCGGCTAGCCTTACCTAGGTAGGCGCTCGAGCGAGCGGTGAAATCAACTAGTTGATTGATTTTTTTTTAATGTCCTCAAACTATATAGACCTAAATAAACTGAAGGTTTTGTTGTAACAAACTACTGTTTGTTTGTTTGCACTTGTCTGTGGTGGAATGGAAGTTGAATTGAACAAGGTGGACCCTCTTGTAAACAAGTGTAATGCTTTATTATTGGGGTCGTCCACTCACAGTTAACAGTCTTTGCATTGCGTTTTTGTGCTTTGAAATGTACTGTTAATTCTGCAAACTGTTAATACATATTTCAATCAATCAAATGACTACTAGCGCTAGGGTGGGTTAGGATGCGCCGTGTCTGGTTGATAAACGGATTAAAATGGAATCAACATTACCAACCAGGTGTATTTATTAAGCCTAACATTAGGTGGTTTTGTTTGGGACTGTTTGTGGAATCTAAATGAAAGAAAGACACTATTTATTGTATTCAGAGACTGACTGACCGGCATTTTTTCCCGGCTAGTGGAGGGGCCTTGCGTTTAGTACGTAGACGTGTTGCCATGTCTGCTTATTATAAGCGACTCTGTGCTTTACATTTTCTGACTCAAAGGTTGCTTTAAGTTCAGATTCTAAAAAATGTCAGTCGTTCTTCGATTTTTCAAAAATAGCAGACCTACAAGCTCGTAGCGCGCCACTCGGTGGCGCGCTATGAGCTTGTAGATCTGCTATTTTTCAATAGATAAAGCATAACATGATGCCGAACACCAAAAATTTGGGTTCACGTTCAGAATGGGTTAAATGTTGTTTGGTAGTAGTTGCAGGTTGAGGTTTTTATGGGGATTGTTTCTAAAGTTGTTTGTTTTTGCTTATCTTCTTTCCTAATGTTGTTTAAACCAGTGGGTTCTAAAATATTTTCATGACTCCTCGAGTCTGTCCACTGACCTACATCTGGAAATATTTTATGCCAGGCAGGGACCGACCCCCAAGACACAATATTTGTGTTGTTAAAATGTTTCAAAGCTATTATGCAATGGCAGATAGTTCTGCTATTTTTTTTTTTAAATAGCCAATTTGTACGGTTTTAATTAAAGTGCTCGTGTGGCCTAGTATATGCTGGTTCCCAAACATTTTCATGCTAAGAGTAAGGACCACCAAATTGACAATAATTAGCCCGTGGACCAGTTTGACATGCATCTCTACGGACCGGACCCCCATTTAATGGCATTTTTTTTTAAATCTCTGGGACCCCGAATTCATATTGTAAAATGAATGCTGATTTAACTCGGTGTACAAACGCGTCCATTTGGTTCCATTTGTACAGAGTTACAGACCCATTATGGTCCAATTGGTTCCAAACTATCATTTAGCTTGGGGACCCCCTAAAACTACCTCAAGAACCCCCCTGGGGTTCCCCAACTTTGTGAACCACTGTCCTAGTAGTACTCTCAAAATGTTGGTCTTCCTTTTCCTTAGTCCCGGTTGTTGCCGCTTGTTTCTCTCACACAACAAACAATCTGGCAACGCTCAGTGTTCTCGGTTCACTTCTTTACGTGTCGATGACAAGATGGACGCTCAGCCAGTGAGCGGCGGGGCCGCCGTGTGACGTAGTCGCCCCCCCCCCCCCCCCCACACCGTCGTGTGTACTGTGTACGGTCGGACTGGCGTGGGAAACAAACAGCCGATCTACAAGCCCACGGCGCTGTCTCTTCCGCGACCCGCGGTGAGCTTGCAGATCGGGGCTATTTTCGCCGCGCGACGGTAAAAAAAAAAATAGTTTATATCGCTCCGCCGCCCCGGCCTTCTTCCTTCTCCTCCTCCTCCTCTTCCTCCGCTGTTTGAATTATGCTGCTTGAGTTGATAAAGTCGATAAAAATAGGTATTTTATTTATTTTTTGGATTATTATTATTATTATTATTAAAAGGATTTTTTTTAGATTTGTTTTGGTAATCTTCTTCATAGTAGTTTTTGGTTTGCCAGCACACCTTTAGGTTTGTTTGGGGGGGGGGTTATTTTTTTTGTTTTGTTTTTTTTACGTAACAACCGAACGCTAAACGAACGGGCACGCGCGTGCACTTTTAGGAACAGAAAGTACTGGGAGGAGGAGGAGGGGGGGGGGGGGGGGGGGAGGGAGCTGTGTGTGTGTGCGCGCGAGCGCGCGCGTGTGTTAGCTTCACACGTAATGGTGGCTGTGCTGCCGTGTGTGCGTGCACCACTACTACATAATGGTGGCTGTGCTGTGTGTGTGTGCGTCGTCACCGTCGTGCACTACTACATAATGGTGGCTGTGCTGTGTGTGTGTGTGTGCGTCGTGCTCGTGCTACCTTTTTTGCCCCACATTAACCTTGATTGTTATTAAATAACGACTTTCCCCAAATAAGTTGTCAACAACAAATTAAACCATTTTTGTTTTTAAAATATGGGCTTTCATACCGTGTGTGTGTGTGTGTGTGTGTGTGTGTGTGTGTGTCACTGTGTGTGTGTGTGCAAACATCCTGTCAGGTTTGACCTATATAAAAAAAAAGCTCAACGTGAATATTGCGTCTTCATTGGAGCGTCCTCGGGCTAAAATAGACGGCCATTATTCTATTGTCAAAGAGTCGAACATAATACTTTACTTGGACGTTCATTCATTGCTTGGATATTATTGAATGAACTGTACTACGGTTTACTCTTAACATTTACATTTGAATAATTTCAGTTTACACGGGTCGGTTCCCCATGCAGCATCTAAGATGGATATTAGTTAATCCCAAAATGAAATGATCCCCTTATACCAGGGATGTCAAACTCAAATACACAGTGGGCCAAAATAAAGAAATTGGTAGAAGTCGAGGGCCGGACTGTGTTTCAACACACTGGCACCGCGGTCAGGAGGACGTCCCAGGCAAATAAGCAAGAAAGTAAATGCATTTAAAACTGAAAATGCATTATTATTAAGCTCAGTTTCCTGTTCTATGATCCTCACAAAGCAGGACTTGTAGTATCATGGTGGTCCGTGCAGTATACCAGAGGGCCAGTTCTAATACTAATTAAATATCATCCCGCGGGCCAAAGATAATTCATTCACGGGCCTGATTTGGCCCCCGGGCCTTGAGTTTGACATATATGCCTTATACACACAAGCCCCCTTTCACCTTGACGGGGCGGCCAAGCTACACCAGGCTTTTCAGTGCGCGTTTACGCAAATACGCACACACGCGAAAAGCCTGGTGTAGCCCGGTGTGAGTATGCGCACATGTACCCTTTGTATTCTATGCCAGATCAGGCAGTGTTTGTCACCTTTCTCAGTCACACAGGCCTCTCTGACTTGTGTTTATTGTGAGCCATGATTAAAAGTATTTAAGAGGCGATTAAAATACGTGTTAAATACGTCTTCTGACCGGGCACCCATTTTGGTGTTATAGCATCATGTTATGCTTTAGCTATTGAAAAATAGCAGATCTACAAGGCAAGCTCATATCGCGCCACCGAGTGGCGCGATACGAGCTTGTAGGTCTGCTATTTTTGTGTGTGTCCGGCGGAAACCTCGTGTGAATCTGATCTCAGGTCAGAATGGGTTAAATACGTCTATTCTGATAGAAGTAATCATGGAGTCTCTCCATGTAGTAAACGGTAAACCGAACATTTTCGTGTATGGCATTTTTGTCCAATCAGGACTAGAGAGGACTCGTGGCAGGATGAATGTGGACGTGATGATAGGAGTAAAATGTGAAGTGAAACGTGACGTCGGCTCTCCTGATTGGATGGATTAGATGGAATTGAAAGATTTCTGTTGTTTACAAACCGGTCTGAACTCTCAATACTTTTTTTTTTTTAAATGATCAACTCTTGGGGCCTTTAGGAAGGAACGCTGACACGGTGCTAACCTAGGATTAGAAAGAACACATTCGCTTCACACGTGTAAATGTATTTTTGTTATTTTCCATACCTATGTGTGATTACTTTGTCTTAATATTTGTATATTATCTTTGGTGAGAACAATTTACAATTTAGGCATTTAGCAGACGCTCTTAATCCAGAGCGACTTACATTTAAGCAAGAACAAAAGCATGGGAATACATCACATAAAAGCATTTATCATGAGACATGCGTAAGCTAAGAAAGTAACAGTGGAATATCTATATAATGACTAACTATACATATAAACTATACATATTTACTACTATGCTATACATATGTACTATGGCGTGCTATGACTATATACAATACACTTATAGTGCTGTCTACATAACATAACATGCTATAAGTCTGTGTCAAATGCTATCTAAGTCAACACAAATGCTATCTAACCACACATAAGCCCTCCCTGGGTTTCTTTTCTCATCCGCACACACTTCTCTTTTATTGATGTTCCTTTCTTGTATACTGTTTTTATTGTGCGATTAAACTAAACTAAACTAAAACCCATAACGCATCCAGTGATGTAAATAGGTTTTCAATGTAATGATTCCCGGGATGCAGGGATGGTCTTTTAGAAATGATTCCCAGGGACATTTTATGAGTCCCACTTCAACCACGTTAGGGAGTCATATTTTCATTTTATATGGTTATTATAATGTGGTTATATTCATGTAGAAAACAGGAGAAGAAATGATTATTATAACTAAAGCTAGCAAAAGTAAACTAGAATAAAAAAAAACAGTACAGTAGTGCATCCCGTGGATGCAGAGGTCGTTGTTTTATTGCGTCCCTTTAACTATAAAACTGAGTTTTTGGGATGCAAAATGCACCCCGTTTTAACCTCTGCACACCTGAACGCTGACCCGTTTTAACCTCTGCACACCTGAACGCTGACCTGTTTTAACCTCTGCACACCTGAACGCTGACCTGTCGCCGTGTTTCACAGATGACGAGGAGGACGAGGTCTCGGAGAACGAGGCGCCCAAGGTGAAGAAGAAGAAGAAGGCCAAGAAGAGCAGAGACAGCAAGAGCAGCAAGAGGCGCTCGCGCCGAGAAGTAAATAAAGATTATTATTATTATTATTAATCTTAATCTTAATCTTAAAGTAAGGACGGACGGACAGACATTGTTTTAGTTCTACGGACGCCACTGTGTGTTTTCTGACACAAATAGAGTTCTACATGTCGTCACACACCTGCTTGTACCAGTTCCGCACACGGTGCCCATGGGCCTGTGCGTGCGCAGCCATAATTCTGAGGTGTTATTCACCACTGATTGGCTACACCTGGCCAACAGGGCACTGCTCCGTGGATGCAGTCTGAGTCTGGGCACCTGGTGGTGATCCAGTCTGAGTGGGCACCTAGACTGGTGGTAATCCAGTCTGACTGGGAACCTAGACTGGTGGTAATCCAGTCTAGACTGGGCACTAAGACTGGTGGTAATCCAGTCTGACTAACTAGTGCACGTTTTCCGTCGCTGCGTTCGTCCCCAGCAGAAAGGAAACCTGCAGCTGTAGCCCCTCCCCTTTAAGGCCGACACCAGAGTCTTGTAAATCATATTCAAAGATTTGCGCCACATATCCACGATTTCTTAAAAAAAAATAGCAGACCTACAAGCTCGTAGGGTTAAAGCATAACCTAATGCTTTAACCCATTCTGAACGGGAACCCCTTTTGGTGTTTTAACTAAGCATTATGTCATACTTTAGCTATTGAAAAATAGCTAAAGCAGATCTGCTCTTTTTGAAAAATCGTGAAAATGCGGCACAAATCTTTGAATATATATTCTTTCAGAGCGAACGTTTTTTTTTAATTTCAACTTCAGGCCTAAATGGGTTAACCCATTCTGGGCGGGAACCCCTTTTGGTGTTAGCATTACGTGGTGCTTTAGCTATTAAAAAAGTAGCAGATCTACAAGCTCATAGCGCACCACTCGGTGTGGTGCGCTATGAGCTTCTAGATCTGCTATTTCTTTTAACTGTCAGGATTTAAGACATTTTTAACTGCCTCCCTCCCCCTGGCCAGCCGGGGCGCCTGATGGAGGGGAAAGGAACTGGTTGGAATAACGTGTTCCTTCCACGCGCTACGTCCAACCAGGGAAACTCCCCCCTGTCAGGTGTAAAGGAGCAACTTGGACACTCAGGCATGAAGGAAGCATGAGTTCAAGTCCGTTGCTCTCCCCTTGTCCCCCATATATGGGGACTAGGTTGGTCTCCCCTTGTCCCCCATATATGGGGACTAGGTTGGTCTCCCCTTGTCCCCCATATATGGGGACTAGGTTGCTCTCCCCTTGTCCCCCATATATGGGGACTAGGTTGGTCTCCCCTTGTCCCCCATATATGGGGACTAGGTTGCTCTCCCCTTGTCCCCCATATATGGGGACTAGGTTGGTCTCCCCTTGTCCCCCATATATGGGGACTAGGTTGGTCTCCCCTTGTCCCCCATATATGGGGACTAGGTTGGTCTCCCCTTGTCCCCCATATATGGGGACTAGGTTGGTCTCCCCTTGTCCCCCATATATGGGGACTAGGTTGGTGGAGGGTGTGTAGAGCCCAGGATCACATTAGATGATTGACACAGGGGTGAAAAATGGGTTACAAAATCGTGGGATTAAAAAATATATATATAAAAATACATTTTTAGAATCTGATCTCAGGTCAGAATGGGTTAATTAATATGTACTGAACACATAACCAAAGCTAAATCCCCTCCTCCTCCCCCCAGCAGGAGCTGGCCCTCAGCTCCCCGGAGCCCATGGAGTCTTTGGCCGGAGGCCCCGAGGCGGAGGGCCTCATGGCGGCGCTCCCCTCCGCCGCGCTGCACCGCTCCGACAGCGAGGGCAGCGACTACACGCCCGGGCGCAAGAAGAAGAAGAGGGCGAGCAGCGGCAAGGAGAAGAAGAGCCGGAGCAGCGGCGGCGGCGGCGGCGCCGAGCGGAACTCCACGTCCTCCAAGAGGAAAGAACCGGAGCCCGAGGAGGAGGAGGACGACGACGACGACGACAACGCGGTGAGGAAGAGTTTCTGACACGGAGTAGTGACCTGCTGTTCTATAGAGCGGCGCAGTCTTTTAAAACCCATTCTGACCTGAGATCAGATTCATACGAGGTTTTCCGCCGGACACACCACGCTGGTCTGACGAACCCATTCTGACCTGAGATCAGATTCTAAAAATGTCAGTCGTTCTTCGATTTTTTTCAAAAATAGCAGACCTACAAGCTCGTATCGCGCCACTCGGTGGCGCGATACGAGCTTGTAGATCTGCTATTTTTCAATAGCTAAAGCATAACATGATGCCAACACCACAATGGGTGCCCGGTCAGAATGGGTTAAAACCCATTCTGACCTGAGATCAGATTCATACGAGGTTTTCCGCCGGACACACCACACACTGGTCTGATGATTAACCCATTCTGAACTGAGATCAGATTCTAAAAAATAAAGTCAGTCGCTCTTCGATTGTTCAAAAATAGCAGACCTACAAGCTCGTATCGCGCCACTCGGTGGCGCGATATGAGCTTGTAGATCTGCTATTTTTCAATAGCTAAAGCATAACATGATGCTATAACACCAAAATGGGTGCCCGGTCAGAATGGGTTAAGCGTCGTATACGAAGCCAACTCTTGTCGTGACAAATCATGACAACACACACAATTTTTCAGGCCAAACAAAGAATTAGAAAGTTGAAAAAACCGGCAGGTTACAACACTTTTTTTTGTTGTTTTTCTTCTTTGTAATTATTTGTTTGGTCCAAAATATTGTGTGTTGTTGTCATGATTTGTCACGACAAGAGTTGGCTTCGTATACGACGCTTAAAAGGTCTTTAAATAAATTAAATAAAAACTGCCTATGGGGAAATGCATTGCGTTTTCAATTCCTGGGCCGTTCGTCGTTCTGAAAGGGGGGGGGGACTGCGCCGCTCTATTCTGACATGATCTGGGAGTAGGACCGTTCAATTCTGACCATAGACTGTAAAAAATATGGACAAAGCGTTCCCCGGGTCTAACATGAACGTAAAATGAAGCCTGTAATAATATGCTAATTCCTGATGTAAGTCGCCATCTTTGGTACCAGCTGGCCATTGGCTGGCTCCGTTTTGTATACCAGCTGGTCATTGGCTGCCCAGACAACGAGGCGGGACTTCCCCCCTTCTTCTCCGTTGGTTTTTATTTTGACTCGAGTGGGAGGGGAATCCCGATCATAGACTGTAATGGTAGCCACCCCCTCAGAACATACGCGATGGTTTTCTTTCTTTATGGTCATTTTTTTAATTAATGGGACCATAATTTTCCAAAAAGAATATTATGTCATTAGAAATGAGACTTTAAACTAGTGACTGGAAGAAGAAAGTATTCATGACCATGTTTATTAAGGTAATACAGTCTAGGTGAAGTTGGGCCAAAATACATGGGCCTCTATGGAGCTATGGGGCTTTTTGGGTCCGGTCCAGCGCCACAACAGGCCATTATATGAACTACCGATTTCAAATGAGGCTTCACGAAATATCTGGCTGACTGCCCCCCTGATTCTGACATGATCTGGGAGTAGGACCGTTCAATTCTGACATGATCTGGGAGTAGGACCGTTCAATTCTGACATGATCTGGGATTAGGACCGTTCAATTCTGACATGATCTGGGATTAGGACCGTTCAATTCTGACATGATCTGGGAGTAGGACCGTTCAATTCTGACATGATCTGGGATTAGGACCGTTCAATTCTGACATGATCTGGGATTAGGACCGTTCAATTCTGACATGATCTGGGAGTAGGACCGTTCAATTCTGACATGATCTGGGAGTAGGACCGTTCAATTCCAGTTTTCTTTTGAGATCCAAATGATTGTCTTGACAGAGAGAGAGAGAGAGAGAGAGAGACGAACAAAGATGTCTCTGACAGACAGACAGAGAGCCAGCCAACCAATAGGGGCTCTCGTATTTAATGACACTTATGCGAGGGGGGGGGGGGGGGGGGGGAAGGGCATAAGGAATATATGCAGTTACCATGGAAACCCTACAGCCTAGCTGTTGTGCCGGGCCTTTTCTCTTCACCCTTAATGTTTAATTTAATTTTTATTGTCGTCGTTGTTAGATAAACTCATTCTTGATTGTTTGGCGGAATGTTTTAAAGCAGTATGTTATGCTTTAGCAATTGAAAAATAGCAGAGCTACAAGCTCATAGAGTGGCACCGAGTGCCGCGCTACGAACTCGTAGGGTCTGCTATTCTTTGAAAAATCGTGAAAATGTGGCGCAAATCTTTGAGCGAATGTCTTTAACTCAAATCTTTGCCACTGGGCGGGGGGGTCCCTGGAACAACATATTTTCAGATGGGGGTCGGTGGCCAATTACATATAATCTTGGGGGTCCTTGACATTAACCCATTCTGACCGGGCACCCATTTTGGTGTCAGCATCATGTTATGCTTTAGCTATTGAAAAATAGCAGATCTACAAGCTCGTATCGCGCCACCGAGTGGCGCGATACGAGCTTGTAGGTCTCAGGGCTTAAAGTTCTCCGTCCTGGGGACGGATTTCCGTCCTGAGGATTTCATAGGTCTTTTATGAGATCAGCGCAGATTCGCAAAAAAAAAAAAAATTAAGGGGGAGACGGGAGTATGTGTATAATGTAGCGATATGATGTGCAAATCCGTGAAAATGCAGCCTGTCTCTTTAAGAAGATAGTGTGCGCGCTCGCCCCTCCCACTCCCCACTCTCTGCGCTCAGAGAGAGAGCACGGCGCTCCACTGCTCCTGCGCTGCTGACAGAGAGAGCCTAAATGCGTTCATATTTCCCTCTACCCAGGCCAGAACAGTCAGAGGGTTTCCTTTAAATTAGCTTAGTGCGGTGATACTGTGGAGGATTTATTTTCAACGCAAATGTGTATTGCTTGCCTCGTTGTTGGTATAACAAGTAGCACTCTCCAGCTGGCTAGTGGCTACTAGCCTAGTAGCCGTTAGCTGCGTGCATCGGTCCTTGTCCTGTCTGCCAGCCTCTACATTCTCCTGCTCAACTCTACTGAATATGAATAGGCCTACTGATTTTATAATATTGAATGGAACTCACAGGGAAGACAGTGATAAACTACACAGAGGCTAATGAATGTAGACATAAATGTACCATGCACATTCGTTTTCAAATATAATTACTATAACTATACTATTACTAAATAGCCAAAGTGCCCAGATGTTGCTGGGAAATACAGCTCCATCTCACTGAATTAGAATATTTTGTAAAAGTTGATTTTCTTCTGTAATATAATTCAAAAAGTGAAACTTTCATATAATTTTTCTCAATTCATTGTGCATAAAGTGAAGTATTTAAAACCTTTTTTTGTTTTAATCTTGATGATTATGGCATACAGCTCATAAAAATATCTCAATGAATTAGAATATTTTACGAGAAATGTCGACCATCTGAAAAGTATACAGTTAATACTTGGTCTCATCAATGGGGCGTGGCATGGAGGTGATCAGCCAGTAGCACTGTTGAGGTGTTATGGAAACCCAGGTTTGCTTTGATAACAGCCGTAAATGAATTTGGATTGTTCAGTCTCATGTCTCACACCTTCCTCTTGACAATACAACCTAGATTCAATGTGGGGTTCAGGTCAGGCCAGTTGGCTGGTCAGTTAAGCACAGTAATACCATGGTCATTACACCAGTTACTAGTAGTTTTGGCACTGTGGGCAGGTGCCAAGTGCTGCTGGAAAAGGAAAATCAGCATCAACATAAAGCTTGTCAATGTACACAGTGCTGTAAAATATCATAATAGATGGTTGTGTTGAGACTCTGGACATGACAAAACACAGTGCTGATTTAGGCCATGGTATCTGCATGGTGTTGGTCCACTGACAGTGAAAACTTAACAATGGTTTCAACAGATCTTTTTAGCTTCAGTATGTTGACAAGCTTCATGGAGATGCAAATTTTCCTTTCCAAAATTCCAGCTAGATTTGGCACCTGCCTACAGAGCCAAAACTACTAGTAACTGGTGTACTGACCATGGTATTACTGTGCTTAACTGACCGGCCAACTGGCCTGACCTGAATCATCAAGATTAAAACAAGAAATGTTTGAAGTACTTGAAGTACACTTTATGCACAATGAAATAAGAATATATGAAAGTTTCAATTTTTGAATTTTATTACAGAAGAAAATGTACTTTTACAAAATATTCTAATTCAGTGAGATGGAGCTGCATATAGTGCCCACTGCCCACCTATCCCACTGTCCCATTTTAGTTGCCAAAACCAATGGGTTCTCTTGTAATTGACTTTTGTTTTCACTTGCAACCTTATAATGCAGGTGCATAATGGACTACTGAAGGCTACATGCCTATAAGTGTCTTCCTCTGGGTTTTTTTTTTTACTTTAACACACTGTTGCTATGCACCATGTGGCTGTAAAGGCAAGCCCTACAGTCATTTCAGAGTATTTATTGATTGGCCGGACTAGCAATATAATACAACACAACTTCAAAAGCTGCTTCTATAAAATGAAGCATGGATTGACACACATTCGGTAAAGGCAACTTTGGGAAAACATCATTTTACAACCCCAAAATTTGGCAACTTTGGGAAAACATCATTTTACAACCCCAAAATTTGGTCAGAATGGGTTAAACAAGGCAGGAACGATGCACTTTTTATTCAGATCCGAGCAGACGCTGGTGGGACTAAAGATGGGGCCAAAATCAGACCTTTATCAATGGATGAATGTCTGATTTTGACCACAAACGTTTATTCTTAAACCCACCGGCCGCAGTTGAACGACAGACCGTCCACATTCCCAGACGGTTTTCCCACTGCATTCATTTATTTTCCTGAATGGATAAAGAGGCTCCAGGTAGTGGCCTTTACTTTCTGGTGGTGTATTCAGGACTTTATGATAACCCACTTAGACCCCGAGGACCATTCTACAAATGTCTTATCCCATTCTGACCTGAGATCAGATTCATACAAGGTTTCCACTGGACACACACTGGTCTGATGAACCCATTCTGACCTGAGATCAGATTCTAAAAATGTCAGTCGTTCTTTGATTTTTCAAAAATATCAGACCTACAAGCTCGTAGCGTGCCACTCGGTGGCGCGCTATGAGCTTGTAGATCTGCTATTTTTCAATAGCTAAAGCATAACATGATGCTAACACCAAAATGGGTTCCCGTTCAGAATGGGCTAAATCCTGCCAGTTTTCTGAAAAAACCTCATGTTTCTATGTGTCAGTCGTTCTCAAACTATTTCATGTCAAGAACCCCCACAAATATATGTAATTGGCCGCCGACCCCCATCTGAAAATGTGTTGTTCCAGGGACCCCCCTCCCAGAAGCAAAGATTTGAGTTAAAAAAACGTTCGCTCTGAAAGAATATATATCCAAAGATTTGCGCCACATTTTCACGATAAAAATAAATAGCAGACCTACAAGCTCATATGAGCTTGTAGGTCTGCTATTTTTCCAACAGCTAAAGCATAACGTAATTCTTAATGAAATCGGGCATTGTGAGCTTGGTTGGAAAGTCCAAACTCGGGCGACGCAGATGCAGTGCATTGTGAGCTTGGTTGGAAAGTCCAAACTCGGGCGACGCAGATGCAGTGCATTGTGAGCTTGGTTGGAAAGTCCAAACTCGGGCGACGCAGATGCAGTGCATTGTGAGCTTGGTTGGAAAGTCCAAACTCGGGCGACGCAGATGCAGTGCATTGTGAGCTTGGTTGGAGAACCGGGTTTTTTACTCAACATTTCATATCACGGAATAGACATAGCATGTGGGTTAGGGGCTGATGTGTTGTGACTGAGGGAATAGACATAGCGTGTTGGGTTAGGGGCCGACGTGTTGTGTTGTGACTGAGGGAATAGACATAGCATGTTGGGTTAGGGGCCGACGTGTTGTGACTGAGGGAATACAATTTACAATTTACAATTTAGGCATTTAGCAGACGCTCTTAATCC
Source organism: Protomyctophum parallelum (assembly GCF_964188405.1). Lineage (NCBI taxonomy): Eukaryota > Metazoa > Chordata > Actinopteri > Myctophiformes > Myctophidae > Protomyctophum > Protomyctophum parallelum. The sequence goes on from NC_139697.1 coordinate 2,413,580, forward strand.
AGAGCGACTTACATTTGAGCAATAAACAAAAGCATGGGAATACATCACATAAAAGTATTTATCATGAAACATGCGTAAGCTAAGAAAGTAACAGTGGAATATCTATATAGTGAAACTATACATACACTTATACATATAAACTATACATCTTTACTACTATGCTATACATGTGTACTATGGCGTGCTATGACTACATACAATACAATTACAGTGCTGTCTACATAACATGCTATAAGTCTGTATCAAATGCTATATAATCCAACAGAAATGCTATCTAAGGGTTTAGGGTAAGTGCTATGGGCCATGATGGAGTCTGAAAAGGTGGGTCTTCAGGCTACGGCGGAAGATTGGGAGTGATGCTGCAGTTCTGACTGCAATGGGAAGTGCATTCCACAGGAATAGAGACATAGCATGTTGGGTTAGGGGCTGACGTGTTGTGTTGTGACTGAGGGAATAGACATAGCGTGTTGGGTTAGGGGCTGACGTGTTGTGACTGAAGGAATAGACATAGCATGTTGGGTTAGGGGCTGACGTGTTGTGTTGTGACTGAGGGAATAGACATAGCATGTTGGGTTAGGGGCCGAGGTGTTGTGACTGAGGGAATAGACATAGCATGTTGGGTTAGGGGCCGATGTGTTGTGTTGTGACTGAGGGAATAGACATAGCATGTTGGGTTAGGGGCCGATGTGTTGTGTTGTGACTGAGGGAATAGACATAGCATGTTGGGTTAGGGGCTGACGTGTTGTGTTGTGACTGAGGGAATAGACATAGCGTGTTGGGTTAGGGGCCGACGTGTTGTGTTGTGACTGAGGGAATAGACATAGCGTGTTGGGTTAGGGGCCGACGTGTTGTGTTGTGACTGAGGGAATAGACATAGCGTGTTGGGTTAGGGGCCGAGGCGTTGTGACTGAGGGAATAGACATAGCATGTTGGGTTAGGGGCCGACGTGTTGTGACTGAGGGAATAGACATAGCATGTTGGGTTAGGGGCCGACGTGTTGTGTTGTGACTGAGGGAATAGACATAGCGTGTTGGGTTAGGGGCCGAGGCGTTGTGACTGAGGGAATAGACATAGCATGTTGGGTTAGGGGCTGACGTGTCGTGTTGTGACTGAGGGAATAGACATAGCATGTTGGGTTAGGGGCCGACGTGTTGTGTTGTGACTGAGGGAATAGACATAGCGTGTTGGGTTAGGGGCTGACGTGTTGTGTTGTGACTGAGGGAATAGACATAGCATGTTGGGTTAGGGGCCGACGTGTTGTGTTGTGACTGAGGGAATAGACATAGCGTGTTGGGTTAGGGGCTGACGTGTTGTGTTGTGACTGAGGGAACAGACATAGCATGTTGGGTTAGGGGCTGACGTGTTGTGTTGTGACTGAGGGAATAGACATAGCGTGTTGGGTTAGGGGCCGATGTGTTGTGACTGAGGGAATAGACATAGCATGTTGGGTTAGGGGCCGACGCGTTGTGACTGAGGGAATAGACATAGCATGTTGGGTTAGGGGCTGACGTGTTGTGACTGAGGGAATAGACATAGCATGTTGGGTTAGGGGCCGACGTGTTGTGACTGAGGGAATAGACATAGCATGTTGGGTTAGGGGCCGTTGTGTTGTGTTGTGACTGAGGGAATAGACATAGCGTGTTGGGTTAGGGGCCGACGCGTTGTGACTGAGGGAATAGACATAGCATGTTGGGTTAGGGGCCGACGCGTTGTGACTGAGGGAATAGACATAGCATGTTGGGTTAGGGGCTGACGTGTTGTGTTGTGACTGAGGGAATAGACATAGCATGTTGGGTTAGGGGCCGACGTGTTGTGACTGAGGGAATAGACATAGCATGTTGGGTTAGGGGCCGACGTGTTGTGACTGAGGGAATAGACATAGCGTGTTGGGTTAGGGGCCGATGTGTTGTGACTGAGGGAATAGACATAGCATGTTGGGTTAGGGGCCGACGTGTTGTGTTGTGACTGAGGGAATATACATAGCATGTTGGGTTAGGGGCTGACGTGTTGTGTTGTGACTGAGGGAATATACATAGCATGTTGGGTTAGGGGCTGACGTGTTGTGTTGTGACTGAGGGAATAGACATAGCATGTTGGGTTAGGGGCTGACGTGTTGTGACTGAGGGAATAGACATAGCATGTTGGGTTAGGGGCCGTTGTGTTGTGTTGTGACTGAGGGAATAGACATAGCATGTTGGGTTAGGGGCCGTTGTGTTGTGTTGTGACTGAGGGAATAGACATAGCATGTTGGGTTAGGGGCTGACGTGTTGTGACTGAGGGAATAGACATAGCATGTTGGGTTAGGGGCCGAGGCGTTGTGACTGAGGGAATAGACATAGCATGTTGGGTTAGGGGCCGACGCGTTGTGACTGAGGGAATAGACATAGCATGTTGGGTTAGGGGCTGACGTGTTGTGTTGTGACTGAGGGAATAGACATAGCATGTTGGGTTAGGGGCCGACGCGTTGTGACTGAGGGAATAGGCATAGCATGTTGGGTTAGGGGCCGACGCGTTGTGACTGAGGGAATAGACATAGCATGTTGGGTTAGGGGCTGATGTGTTGTGACTGAGGGAATAGACATAGCGTGTTGGGTTAGGGGCTGACGTGTTGTGACTGAGGGAATAGACATAGCATGTTGGGTTAGGGGCCGACGTGTTGTGTTGTGACTGAGGGAATAGACATAGCATGTTGGGTTAGGGGCCGACGCGTTGTGACTGAGGGAATAGACATAGCATGTTGGGTTAGGGGCTGACGTGTTGTGACTGAGGGAATAGACATAGCATGTTGGGTTAGGGGCCGATGTGTTGTGACTGAGGGAATAGACATAGCATGTTGGGTTAGGGGCCGATGTGTTGTGACTGAGGGAATAGACATAGCATGTTGGGTTAGGGGCTGACGTGTTGTGACTGAGGGAATAGACATAGCATGTTGGGTTAGGGGCTGACGTGTTGTGTTGTGACTGAGGGAATAGACATAGCATGTTGGGTTAGGGGCTGACGTGTTGTGACTGAGGGAATAGACATAGCGTAGCATGTTGGGTTAGGGGCCGACGTGTTGTGTTGTGACTGAGGGAATAGACATAGCGTGTTGGGTTAGGGGCTGACGTGTTGTGTTGTGACTGAGGGAATAGACATAGCATGTTGGGTTAGGGGCCGATGTGTTGTGACTGAGGGAACAGACATAGCATGTTGGGTTAGGGGCCGACGTGTTGTGTTGTGACTGAGGGAATAGACATAGCATGTTGGGTTAGGGGCCGACGTGTTGTGACTGAGGGAACAGACATAGCATGTTGGGTTAGGGGCCGTTGTGTTGTGACTGAGGGAATAGACATAGCATGTTGGGTTAGGGGCCGACGTGTTGTGACTGAGGGAATAGACATAGCATGTTGGGTTAGGGGCCGAGGCGTTGTGTTGTGACTGAGGGAACAGACATAGCATGTTGGGTTAGGGGCTGATGTGTTGTGACTGAGGGAATAGACATAGCATGTTGGGTTAGGGGCCGAGGCGTTGTGTTGTGACTGAGGGAACAGACATAGCATGTTGGGTTAGGGGCTGACGTGTTGTGACTGAGGGAACAGACATAGCATGTTGGGTTAGGGGCCGACGTGTTGTGTTGTGACTGAGGGAATAGACATAGCATGTTGGGTTAGGGGCCGACGCGTTGTGACTGAGGGAATAGACATAGCATGTTGGGTTAGGGGCTGACGTGTTGTGTTGTGACTGAGGGAATAGACATAGCATGTTGGGTTAGGGGCCGACGCGTTGTGACTGAGGGAATAGACATAGCA
>NC_139697.1:2422367-2424867 GCF_964188405.1 Protomyctophum parallelum
ATCTGCTATTTTTCAATAGCTAAAGCATAACACCAAAATGGGTGCCCGGTCAGAATGGGTTAAAGGACCACTTCACCACTTTTTCAACCTATCTTCATATAATAGGTCCTCTCACTAATAATCATGATGAAATGGCACGATGTTTTTCCACTCAGTCTGTGTCTCATAGGAGGGCTGTGGGCAGTTCAGAAACCGTCTTCCAGTGACATCATCATTAGGCAGATTGTTTTATAACCCATTCTGGGCGGGAACCCATTTTTGGGTTCTGTACAGTATGTACAGTATTAAAAAAATATAAGAAAATGATGCTGCTATATAAATATTTGAAGTTTTTCAGAAAACTGGCGTTTTTAGAATCGGCTTTAGGCCTACAAGATTTGTTTACAATAATGTTTCGATTTTCATTATCGTGAGAACGATGGCTTCCATTTTCCGCATTGCAACTTTTCAGGACTAGAAAGCCTGCAGTTTCTATTGGCTTGTACATCGATGATGTCACTGGAGGACGGTTTCTGAACTGCCCACAGCCCTCCTATGAGACACAGACCGAGTAGGAAAAAATTGCGCCGTTCTTTTCATGATTATTAGTGAGGACCTATTATATGAAGATAGGTTGAAAAGTGGTGAAGTGGTCCTTTAAAAGACTCCTTTTTTCACTGACCGGAAACTAAATGGAAACTGAATGAAAACTACGATGACAATTTCATCAATGGCTGAAAACTAGACTAAAATGTCAGGAAGTGACTAGTGGACAAGAGATCCAGTACAAGTCATTTTGCACTTGGTTGCATGCTGAAAATAGCAGATCTACAAGCTCTGGAACTATCACCCATTGTTACACAATCGTCTACTAATCGCAATTGTTTTTCGATAATTGCAAATTGTTCGTGCATAATCGTCAAATCGTTTCCATGTTGAGAAATGTTGACTCCATAGATTTTCTAAAAGCTTTTCAAAAATGCCAGATCTACAAGCTTACAACTAGTGAAAACATTTATTCAGCTCTTTTGAATGCTTTTATTGCATACACTATTCGGTGATATATGTTCTGCCTTTTCGGCCGCAGAAAATGGCAAAAAAATGCATTTTCGGTCCGAATAGGCAGAACATATATCACTGAATAGTGCATGCAATGAATGCATTCAAAAGAGCCGAATGAATGTTTTATGGACCCATAATAGTGATTATTATTTAAGTTAAAGTTTTGCCATAACCATTTCCCTTTGCCATAAATCATGTAGCTTTAAGGTACGGCCATGACAGCAATGGTAGGGGAAAAAAAGATATATAATATTAATCGTATTTGGTTTTCGGCCAACTGTTTCCTATATTCAATTTCGACCAATCCTTTCGGTGCGTCCCTACTCGCAACACTGTCCTGTCGTTGTAAGGTTGTAGATCGTAGACCCCGAGAGGGTCTTAGCGACTGACTGACCCCCCCCCCCCCCCCTTCTCTTTGCAGGTCCAAACGCACGCAAGAAGTCTAAGCCGGCGGCCAAACCTCAGGATAAGAAGAACAACGCCAAGACTAAGAAAGTGGCTCCTCTGAAGATCAAACTGGGAGGATTCAACAGCAAGAGGAAACGCTCCTCGGTGAGACGGAGAACCTCTCTTCTCTTCTCTTCTCTTCTCTCCTCCTCCTCTCCTCTCCTCTCCTCCTCCTCTCCTCTCCTCTCCTCTCCTCTCCTCTCCTCTCCTCTCCTCTCCTCTCCTCTCCTCTCCTCTCCTCTCCTCTCCTCTCCTCTCCTCTCCTCTCCTCTCCTCTCCTCTCCTCTCCTCTCCTCTCCTCTCCTCTCCTCTCCTCTCCTCTCCTCTCCTCTCCTCTCCTCTCCTCTCCTCTCCTCTCCTCTCCTCTCCTCTCCTCTCCTCTCCTCTCCTCTCCTCTCCTCTCCTCTCCTCTCCTCTCCTCTCCTCTCCTCTCCTCTCCTCTCCTCTCCTCTCCTCTCCTCTCCTCTCCTCTCCTCTCCTCTCCTCTCCTCTCCTCTCCTCTCCTCTCCTCTCCTCTCCTCTCCTCTCCTCTCCTCTCCTCTCCTCTCCTCTCCCCTCCCCTCCCCTCCCCTCTAATCCCTAGTCTCTTCTAATCTAATATGACACCTCTCTCTCTCTCTCTCTCTCTCCCTCTCTCTCTGTCTCTCTCTCAGAGTGAGGAGGAGGAGCCAGACGTTGACAGTGACTTTGACGACGCCTCCATCAACAGCGTGTCGGTGTCGGACGGCTCCAACAGCCGCAGCAGCCGCTCCAAGAAGAAGAGCTCAAAGTCCAAACCCAAGAAGAAGAAAAGTACGTCTCTGTGATGTCTCGCGTCTTAACGAACCAACGCCACACATCTGTGTGTCGCACTCACTCTGCAACGCACGCACTCACGCAACGCACGCACGCACGCACGCACGCACGCACGCACGCAACGCAACGCACGCAACGCACGCACGTACGCACGCATGCACATTTCGATTTATTTATTTGAGTCCACGTTTATAAAATACATTATCAATGGCACAAA
>NC_139697.1:2429867-2434867 GCF_964188405.1 Protomyctophum parallelum
CACAACACGCCATTGTCTTGAACGTAACCAGAACGTAATCCGCATCTACCCCTCTCTCTCTCTCTCCCCAACTTCAGTCTCCCACACACACACACACACACACACACACACACACACACACACACAGAGCGTCAAGTTCTCTGTGGCTGCGATGCGCTCCGCGAAAACTGCGAGCTCATCAACAAAATGCCCAAAACGTGTCCCAAAAACATGGTATTTGTGAGCACAAAAAAGGGGGTAAAATATTTATTTTGAAGGAGTATTCATTTTTATTGTCTTTATTGTTAGTTACAACATGCCTACAATAACGTAAAGCATTTTTTTTAATTGAATTGCAAAAAGGTGCCATAATCCGATTAAAATCGATTCATCGTTTAAATAATCGCCCGATGAATCGATTATGAAAATCCGTCTTTTTGCCATAATCGGGTAGCTTTACAACAAAGATGTATTCGGCTATTGGGTATTCGGTTTTCGGCCAACTGTTTCCTATATTCGGTACTGCTCTCAGGTCAAAGGGTTAACTTGGTTTTCGTCCTCTCTCTCTGTCTCTGTCTCTCTGTCTCTGTCTCTGTCTCTGTCTCTCTCTCTGTCTCTGTCTCTGTCTCTCTGTCTCTCTGTCTCTCTCTCTGTCTGTCTCTGTCTCTGTCTCTGTCTCTGTCTCTGTCTCTGTCTCTGTCTCTCTCTCTGTCTCTGTCTCTCTCTCTCTCTCTGTCTCTGTCTCTGTCTCTCTGTCTCTCTGTCTCTCTCTCTGTCTCTGTCTCTGTCTCTGTCTCTGTCTCTCTCTCTGTCTCTCTCTCTGTCTCTGTCTCTCTCTCTGTCTCTGTCTCTGTCTCTCTCTCACAGTGTCCCAACATGAAGGCCAAGGTCCAGAAGATCCTGACGTGGCGCTGGGGCGAGCCCCCTCCCCCCACGCCCGTGGCCCGGCCCCCGGACCTGCCCGCCGAGCAGCCGGACCCGGCGCCGCTGGCCGGACGGCCCGACCGCGAGTTCTTCGCCAAGTGGTCCAACCTGTCCTACTGGCACTGCTCCTGGGTCACCGAGCTGCAGCTGGAGCTGCACTGCCAGGTACGGGAACGGAAGACTTAACACATCTAGTGCCGGAAGTGCTTCAAAATAGACTTAACACATTTAGTAAAAGTAGAAGACTTAACACATTCAGAGCCGGAAGTGCTTCAAAATAGACTTAACACATTTAGTAAAAGTAGAAGACTTAACACATCTAGTGCCGGAATTGCTTCAAAATAGACTTAACACATTTAGTAAAAGTAGAAGACTTAACACATCTAGTGCCGGAATTGCTTCAAAATAGACTTAACACATTTAGTAAAAGTAGAAGACTTAACACATCTAGTGCCGGAATTGCTTCAAAATAGACTTAACACATTTAGTAAAAGTAGAAGACTTAACACATCTAGTGCCGGAATTGCTTCAAAATAGACTTAACACATTTAGTAAAAGTAGAAGACTTAACACATCTAGTGCCGGAAGTGCCTTCAAAATAGGAGCTCCGGGGTGCCAGAGTTGTCTGATCGCTTTTACTCTGAAAGCCATGAACCGGAAACACTTTGCTAAAAAAAGTTGACTTTACAAAGAGACCTTAACCCATTCTGACCTGAGATCAGATTCATACGAGGTTTCCGCCGGACACACACTGGTCTGATTATAACCCATTCTGACCTGAGATCAGATTCTAAAAAATGTCAGTCGTTCTTCGATTTTTCAAAAATAGCAGACCTACAAGCTCGTATCGCGCCACCGAGTGGCGCGATACGAGCTTGTAGATCTGCTATTTTTCAATAGCTAAAGCATAACATGATGCTGACACCAAAATGGGTTCCCGTTCAGAATGGGTTAACATCCCCGAGTGGCGCGATACGAGCTTGTAGAACGACTGACATTTTTTTAGAATCTGATCTCAGGCCAGAATGGGTTAATCATCAGACCAGTGTGTGTGTGTCCGGCGGAAACCTCGTATGAATCTGATCTCGGGTCAGAATGGGTTAACGAGCTCCGCCCCCCCTCTACCTTTTCCAGGTGATGTTCCGTAACTACCAGCGTAAGAACGACATGGACGAGCCTCCGCCGGTGGACTTCGTCCAGGAGGGCCAGGAGGGTCTGCTGTCGGCCAAGAGGAAGAAGAAGGACCCGCTCTACGCCCAGATGGAGGACCGCTTCTACCGCTACGGCATCAAGATGGAGTGGATGATGATCCACCGCATCCTCAACCACAGGTACCCCACACTGACCTGAGGTCAGATCCACCCCAACCACAGGTACACCACACTGACCTGAGATCAGATCCTCCTCAACCACAGGTACCCCACACTGACCTGAGATCAGATCCACCGCACCCTCAACCACATGGTACACACTGACCTGAGATCAGATCCACCGCACCCTCAACCACATGGTACACACTGACCTGAGATCAGATCCACCGCACCCTCAACCACATGGTACACACTGACCCATTCTGACCTGAGATCAGATTCTAAGAAATGTCTTCTACATCCAGATAGTTTTTCTGAAAAAGCTATGTTTCTATGTCAGTGGTTCATCGATTTCTCAAAAAATAGCAGACCTACAAGCTCATATCGCGCCACTCGGTGGCGCGATATGAGCTTGTAGATCTGCTATTTTTCAATAGCTAAAGCATAACATAATGCCGACACCAAAAGGGGTTCTCCCCCCCCCCCCCCCCCCCAAAGCCCTTAATCTGACCTCTACATGGTCAATGCCGTAACCCTAACAACATGAATCTTTTCCGGGGGGAAAAAAAAATCCATAAGTTATTGTGAGGACCAGGACAATGGTACGCACGCTGCATTTCTTACACTCTACTAACGGTATTATAGTAATATGAGTACACTACACGCACACACGTGTGTTTGTGCGTGTAGAAGAGAGAGGCCAGCTTTATTGATTTACGAGTGAAAGCGTCAATCTATTATTATTACGCCATATCGAAGTGTCCTTGAGAAATGCGTGACCCCCGACAGCGTCCTGTCTGAGCAGGACATCTGTTGGATGAATGAATGCAGAACACACGATACTACTGCCTTTCACATGCACGCACTAGACACACACACACACGCATCATCAACCACATCGTCACATCTAGCATACAACATTGTTGCATGCTAGATGTAAACAAAGGGTTAAGTGTCATGGCCGCCCCGATGCATTTCCAATGGAAGTCACATGGTTTGACACAACATTTCTGCTGTACGGCTTTCCGCTGTGTTTCGACTGCCCCCCCCCCCCCTCATACAACAACAATGTTGTGTCAAACCATGTGACTCCCATTGGGAAATGCGTTACGAGTCTCATGCATCAGCTATACGACAATCTGTTGTGCAGGTTGTGAGTGAAGCCAAACACATCGGATACCAAATGTTTCCGAGTTATTGTTGCTATGGCTGACTCCTCCTCCTCTGTGTCCCCCCCCGCATCGCTGACTCCTCCCCCTCTGACTCCTCCCCCTCTGACTCCTCCCCCTCAGCGTGGACAGGAAGAACAACGTCCACTACCTGATCAAGTGGAGAGACCTGGGCTACGACCAGGCCACCTGGGAGGCCGAGGACATGGACATCCCCGACTTTGACATGTTTAAAGTGCAGTACTGGAACCACAGGTACGTCACATATTCTGACCTGAGATCAGATTACTGGAACCACAGGTACGTCTGACCTGAGATCAGCTTACTGGAACCACAGGTACGTCACATATTCTGACCTGAGATCAGATTACTGGAACCACAGGTACGTCACATATTCTGACCCGAGATCAGCTTACTGGAACCACAGGTACGTCACATATTCTGACCTGAGATCAGATTACTGGAACCACAGGTACGTCACATATTCTGACCCGAGATCAGATTACTGGAACCACAGGTACGTCACATATTCTGACCCGAGATCAGCTTACTGGAACCACAGGTACGTCACATATTCTGACCTGAGATCAGATTACTGGAACCACAGGTACGTCACACATTCTGACCTGAGATCAGATTACTGGAACCACAGGTACGTCACATATTCTGACCCGAGATCAGATTACTGGAACCACAGGTACGTCACATATTCTGACCCGAGATCAGATTACTGGAACCACAGGTACGTCTGACCTGAGATCAGATTACTGGTAATCACAAGTAACAGTGATGCTTGCGGAACTCGACTCCGTCTCGTTCCTGACCGCATCACTGTCGTGGCAATAATCACATTAAACCAACACCCTCGAGTGTAATATTGCAATTATACAACGGTTACCCTTAACCCATTCTGACCTGAGATCAGATTCATACGAGGTTTCCGCCGGACACACACTGGTCTGATTAACCCATTCTGACCTGAGATCAGATTCTAAAAATGTCAGTCGTTCTTCGATTTTTCAAAAAATAGCAGACCTACAAGCTCGTATCGCGCCACTCGGTGGCGCGATACGAGCTTGTAGAGCTTGTAGATCTGCTATTTTCAAATAGCTAAAGCATGACATGATGCCGACACCAAAATGGGTGCCCGGTCAGAATGGGTTAAAGACTAAGAAAGTCCCTGAAATGACAGATGTAGTCACTATACGACCAAAACAAATGTCCCAAAAAACTAGCTAGCCTAGCCACCGAGTTAGGTGGTGAACAGTGCTGGTTTCAACCAATCGGATTGCTTCCTCGAAACGACCTGTTGTAGAATAATGTACTAATAATGTACTATAACCGTATATATATCTGTGTTTGTGCAGAGAGCTGCTAAGGTTGACGTACTGTATGTGGCTACTGTACGCTGTGTGTTTGTGCAGAGAGCTGATGAGGTTGACGTACTGTATGTGGCTACTGTACGCTGTGTGTTTGTGCAGAGAGCTGATGATGTGTATATATATATATATATATATATATATATATAATATCTGTTTATGTATGATATGTGTTTGTTCAGAGAGCTGATGATGTGTATATATAAATATATAATATCTGTGTATATATATATGTGTTT
>NC_139697.1:2439867-2444867 GCF_964188405.1 Protomyctophum parallelum
AGAGACCCGGGAAATAAATCCCTGTTCATTTTCATCATAGACTTTTTCAGAAAGTATTTATTTAAAGACGTTTACGCCGCGGACAGAGACAACTCTTGTCGTGACAAATCATGACGACAAACACAATTTGTCAGGCCAAACAAATTATTAGAAAGTAGGAAAGAAAGCGGCAGGTTACAACACTTTCTTTGTTGTTTTTCTTCTTTGTAATTATTTGTTTAGTCCAAAATGTTGTGTTTGTTGTCATGATTTGGTCACGACTCGAGTTGGCTTCGTACAACGCTTAAAAGGTCTTTAAATAAATACGTTTTGAAATGTCTATGAGGAAAAATGCATTGGGAATTATTTGGAAGACGATTTGTAGAATCGTCCTCAGTCTAAAGGGGTTATCAACCCATTTTGGTGTTAGCATTATGCTATGCTTTAGCTATTGAAAAATAGCAGTTCTAAAACAGTTCTAAAGCCCCAGTTTACCGGATATTTTACACTGGCTGGGGGGGTAGAAGACCCTCCGCTGCGCCTCGGGTCTGCCTACGCCCCCAGCCAGTGTAAAATACCCGGTAAGCTGAGACCTCTCGTGGCTTATTGCTTAAGTATATCATAGTATTGTATATATGTATAGTTTCATTTAGTGGTGGGGGGAAAAAAATCTATTAGTCAATTAATCGCGATGCCATCATGGGCGATAATTCATCGATGCACAAATGTCAAACATCGATTATATAATGTACTTTTTTTATTACCGGAGCAAAAGGGCGGAACTAATCTGCGACTGCGCTGCGTCGTCGTACCGGACCGTTTAGAGTGACGCACACAGCGCTCGCACACGCTTTAGCTTTCAACAACCAAAACAGAAGGAGTTACCAACGCGGAGGGGAAGAGAAAACAGACGACAGGAAGGGAACATTTTGGATCGTATGAGGTTGAGGGGACACGAGAACTCGATAAAACTCACACCATCGACCGCCTGTGAAATGTGGCCGAGATGGGACCATGTAAAATCTCCCTTCCTTCCCACAGTAACCTGGAGGGTTTCCTGGAGGAGTTCGCCGACATCGCCAAGGAGGACCAGATCAAGAAGCTCCACGACATGCTGGGGCCTCACATGCTGCGGAGGCTGAAGGCCGACGTCTTCAAACACATGCCCTCCAAGACGGAGCTCATCGTCCGCGTGGAGCTCAGCCCCATGCAGAAGTGAGCAGTGGACCTCATGGCATTCCCTTATCTGGGCCTTCTGACTAGCTGACTAGTGGCCTGGTTTACTAGTGGACTAGTTGACTAGTGGCCTGGTTTACTAGTGGACTAGTTGACTAGTGGCCTGGTTTACTAGTGGACTAGTTGACCAGTGGCCTGGTTTACTAGTGGACTAGTTGACCAGTGGCCTGGTTTACTAGTGGACTAGTTGACTAGTGGCCTGGTTTACTAGTCGACTAGTTGACTAGTGGCCTGGTTTACTAGTGGACTAGTTGACTAGTTGCCTGGTTTACTAGTCGACTAGTTGACTAGCTACCTATTATGTAAACCCCCGCCGCCCCTTTTTTTGGTTTTAATAAATATTTGCACATTTAAAATACTAGACTATAACTATAATCTACCTGATTTTAAATATTAGACTATAACTATAATACTAGACTGTAACTATAATACTACACTATAATCTACCTGATCTTTTGGCCTACTAGTTGAATAGTGGACTATACCAGTTGCTTAATGCCCTAGTATGTATGTAAAACCTTCCCGCGTCGCAGCGCGACGCATTGTGAGCTTGTAGATCAGCTATTTTCAGCATGCAACCAAGTGTAAAATGACTTGTACTGGATTCTCTAGTCCCTTCCTAACATTTTAGTCTAGTTCTTATTTGTTGACAAAATCGACAGTATATTTAGCCGTAGTCATTTATTCCATCATTAGCTTAGTTTTGATTTAGTTTTTATGTTTTCGTCTGCGGAAAAAAAACTTTTTTCGTCGTAGTTTTAGCCGACGAAAACAACACTACTGCGTTGCATTGTAGATCTGCTCCTTTTGCCCCCCCCCCCTCTTGTGGGTGTGATTTCTGACCTTTGCCCCCTCTCGCATGGTCTTCCAGGAAGTACTACAAGTTCATCCTGACCAGGAACTTTGAGGCTCTGAACACCAGAGGAGGAGGAAACCAGGTGTCTCTGCTCAACGTCGTCATGGACCTGAAGAAGTGCTGCAACCACCCCTACCTCTTCCCCGTAGCCGCCATGGTACGACCCCCCCCCCCCCCCCCCTCTACTCTTGACTCATTCGTTTTATATGAACCCATTCTGACCTGAGATCAGATTCTATAAACGTCTTCTACATCCTGACAGTTTTCTGAAAAAGCTATGTTTCTGTGTCAGTCGTTCTTCGATTTTTCAAAAACAGCAGACCTACAAGCTCGTATCGCGCCACTCGGTGGCGCGATATGAGCTTGTAGATCTGCTATTTTTAAATATCTAAAGCGCGACATGATGCTAACACCAAAATGGGTTCCCGTTCAGAATGGGTTAATATTTAGACCCTGAGCTCGAAAGAAATATGTCTTCTAAATCCTGACGTTTCTCTGAAAAAAAAAACGTTTCTATGTCGGTGAGGTGCTCAAAGTATTTCATGTCAAGAACCCCCCCAGAATTATATGTGATTGGCCGGGGACCCCCATCTGAAAATAATGTTGTTCCAGGGACCCCCCCCCCCCACACACACACACCAGAAGTTGAGTTAAACACGTACGCTTGAAAGAATACATGTCCAAAGATTTGCGCCACATTTTCACGATTTTTCAAAAACGGCAGACCTACGAGATCGTAGATCTGCTATTTTTCAACAGCTAACGTATAACGCAATGCTTCCCGGGCCCATGATGGGGGCTTAATAAACCCCCTGACATTTCTTTGACCCCAAACCAGGAAGCGCCCAAGCTGCCCAACGGCATGTACGAGGGCAGCGCCCTCACCAAGGCTGCTGGGAAACTGGCGCTGCTGCAGAAGATGATGTTGAAGCTGAAGGCGGGAGGACACCGAGTCCTCGTCTTCTCCCAGGTAACACCACCTGATCACATTCACACACGTAGGGAGGACACCGAGTCCTCGTCTTCTCCCAGGTAACGCCACCGGATCACATTCACACACGTAGGGAGGACACCGAGTCCTCGTCTTCTCCCAGGTAACACCACCTGATCACATTCACACACGTAGGGAGGACACCGAGTCCTCGTCTTCTCCCAGGTAACGCCACCGGATCACATTCACACACGTAGGGAGGACACCGAGTCCTCGTCTTCTCCCAGGTAACCCCACCGGATCACATTCACACACGTAGGGAGGACACCGAGTCCTCGTCTTCTCCCAGGTAACACCACCGGATCACATTCACACACGTAGGGAGGACACCGAGTCCTCGTCTCCTCCCAGGTAACTCCACCGGATCACATTCACACACGTAGGGAGGACACCGAGTCCTCGTCTCCCAGGTAACTCCACCGGATCACATTCACACACGTAGGGAGGACACCGAGTCCTCGTCTCCTCCCAGGTAACGCCACCGGATCACATTCACACACGTTTGTTTGGTCATCCCTGGTTTTACACTAATAACGTGTATGCATGGAGCTTGATAACCGATACCCGAACAAATCTCGATAAGAAGCTTATTGAGTACCCGTTATCGATAAGCTTTTTGGAGCATAGCGGTCTTCTGCCTGTTAGAGAAGTACTGTATGCGATGGCTCTAGTAAAAGATACGTTGTTGTATCGATATAAAAACGATATGTTTTTATTTATTGTCTCCCGTCTTTCCACAAAATAATAGACAACGCTCCGATAGTGGGATTTTTTTTCTCTCGTATTCGGCCAAAGTCTGATCGGACTGGTCTAACATATTGGGTCCATTTACCCTCACATGTTCTCCCCGTGTCCCCTATAGGGTAGGTACCCTCACATGTTCTCCCCGTGTCCCCTAGGGTAGGTACCCTCACAAAAACATGCAGTAATCCTGGTCTCTAAACTGCCTCCCCCTGGCCAGCCGGGGCGCCTGATGGAGGGGAAAGGAAATGGTTGGAATAACGTGCTCCTTCCATGCGCTACGTCCAACCAGGGAAACTCCCCCCTGTCAGGTGAAAAGGAGCAACTTGGACACTCAAGCATGAAGGAAGCATGAGTTCAAGTCCGTTGCTCTCCCTAGGTTGGCGGAGGGTGTGTAGAGCCCAGGATCACATCACAGGATGATTGACACAGGGGTAAAAAAATGGGTTACAAAATCGTGGGACAAAAAGATAAGAGAATTAAAAAAAAACAACAAGTGGTGAAAACAGTCTAGCACTCGTGCTAACACACTGTAAACGATGCATCTACAAGTTGAACAATTGTGCAATGTGATTGTTATGTCCATATCAGTGATATCACATACATAAACATGGACATATTTATATCTCCAGATGACAAAGATGTTGGACCTGCTGGAGGACTTCCTGGAGAACGAGGGGTACAAGTACGAGAGAATCGACGGAGGAATCACCGGCGGCATGAGACAAGAGGCTATCGACCGCTTCAACGGTACGCACGCACACACGTATGCACGCACACACGCACGCGCGCACGCACGTGCGTAGTGATGCACCGAATATTCGGCCAACAGAAACCTTCGGCCGAAAATGGATAAAAAAGAAACGCATTTTCGGCCTATTCGGTTTCGGCACCGAATAGGCCGGAAATATATCACCGAATAGTGCATGCAATGAATGCATTCAGAAGAGCTGAATGAATGTTTTATGGACCCATAATAGTGATTATTATTTAAGTTAAAGTTTTGCCATAAATCAATAAAGCTTTAAGGTATACGGCCATGACGGCAATGGTAGGACAAAAAAGATATATAATATTAATCATAATTGGTTTCGGCCTTTCGGTGCATCCCTGTGACATCATGCATGGCGCGCTATGAGCTTGTAGATCTGCTGTTTTTCAACAGCTAACGTATAACAATTTATAATGTAGGCATTT
>NC_139697.1:2449867-2462367 GCF_964188405.1 Protomyctophum parallelum
CTAAAACCATGCTAAACCTCTCTATAACCATGCTAAACCTCTCTAAAACCATGCTAGACCTCTCTATAACCATGATAAACCTCTCTAAAACCATGCTAGACCTCTCTATAACCATGCTAAACCTCTCTATAACCATGCTAGACCTCTCTATAACCATGCTAGACCTCTCTAAAACCATGCTAAACCTCTCTATAACCATGCTAAACCTCTCTAAAACCATGCTAAACCTCTATAACCATGCTAAACCTCTCTATAACCATGCTAAACCTCTAAAACGATGCTAGACCTCTCTATAACCATGCTAAACCTCTCTATAACCATGCTAAACCTCTCTATAACCATGCTAAACCTCTAAAACGATGCTAGACCTCTCTAAAACCATGCTAAACCTCTCTATAACCATGCTAAACCTCTCTATAACCATGCTAAACCTCTCTATAACCATGCTAAACCTCTCTAAAACCATGCTAGACCTCTCTATAACCATGCTAAACCTCTCTAAAACCATGCTAAACCTATCTAAAACCATGCTAAACCTCTCTATAACCATGCTAAACCTCTCTATAACCATGCTAAACCTCTCTATAACCATGCTAGACCTCTCTAAAACCATGCTAAACCTCTCTATAACCATGCTAAACCTCTCTAAAACCATGCTAAACCTCTATAACCATGCTAAACCTCTCTATAACCATGCTAAACCTCTAAAACGATGCTAGACCTCTCTAAAACCATGCTAAACCTCTCTATAACCATGCTAAACCTCTCTATAACCATGCTAAACCTCTAAAACGATGCTAGACCTCTCTAAAACCATGCTAAACCTCTCTATAACCATGCTAAACCTCTCTATAACCATGCTAAACCTCTCTATAACCATGCTAGACCTCTCTAAAACGATGCTAGACCTCTCTAAAACCATGCTAGACCTCTCTAAAACCATGCTAAACCTCTCTATAACCATGCTAAACCTCTCTATAACCATGCTAAACCTCTAAAACGATGCTAGACCTCTCTAAAACGATGCTAAACCTCTCTATAACCATGCTAGACCTCTAAAACGATGCTAGACCTCTCTAAAACCATGCTAGACCTCTCTAAAACCATGCTAAACCTCTCTATAACCATGCTAAACCTCTCTATAACCATGCTAGACCTCTAAAACGATGCTAGACCTCTCTAAAACCATGCTAAACCTCTCTATAACCATGCTAGACCTCTCTATAACCATGCTAAACCTCTAAAACGATGCTAGACCTCTCTAAAACCATGCTAGACCTCTCTAAAACCATGCTAAACCTCTCTATAACCATGCTAAACCTCTCTATAACCATGCTAAACCTCTCTATAACCATGCTAAACCTCTAAAACGATGCTAGACCTCTCTAAAACCATGCTAGACCTCTAAAACGATGCTAGACCTCTCTAAAACCATGCTAAACCTCTAAAACGATGCTAGACCTCTCTAAAACCATGCTAAACCTCTCTATAACCATGCTAGACCTCTAAAACGATGCTAGACCTCTCTATAACCATGCTAGACCTCTCTATAACCATGCTAGACCTCTATAACCATGCTAGACCTCTCTATAACCATGCTAGACCTCTCTATAACCATGCTAAACCTCTCTATAACCATGCTAAACCTCTCTAAAACCATGCTAGACCTCTCTATAACCATGCTAAACCTCTCTATAACCATGCTAAACCTCTCTATAACCATGCTAGACCTCTATAACCATGCTAGACCTCTCTATAACCATGCTAAACCTCTCTATAACCATGCTAGACCTCTCTAAAACCATGCTAAACCTCTCTATAACCATGCTAAACCTCTCTATAACCATGCTAAACCTCTCTATAACCATGCTAAACCTCTAAAACGATGCTAGACCTCTCTAAAACCATGCTAAACCTCTCTATAACCATGCTAAACCTCTCTATAACCATGCTAAACCTCTCTATAACCATGCTAAACCTCTCTAAAACCATGCTAGACCTCTCTATAACCATGCTAAACCTCTCTAAAACCATGCTAAACCTCTCTAAAACCATGCTAAACCTCTCTATAACCATGCTAAACCTCTCTATAACCATGCTAAACCTCTCTATAACCATGCTAGACCTCTCTATAACCATGCTAGACCTCTCTAAAACCATGCTAAACCTCTCTATAACCATGCTAAACCTCTCTAAAACCATGCTAAACCTCTATAACCATGCTAAACCTCTCTATAACCATGCTAAACCTCTAAAACGATGCTAGACCTCTCTAAAACCATGCTAAACCTCTCTATAACCATGCTAAACCTCTCTATAACCATGCTAAACCTCTAAAACGATGCTAGACCTCTCTAAAACCATGCTAAACCTCTCTATAACCATGCTAAACCTCTCTATAACCATGCTAAACCTCTCTATAACCATGCTAGACCTCTCTAAAACGATGCTAGACCTCTCTAAAACCATGCTAGACCTCTCTAAAACCATGCTAAACCTCTCTATAACCATGCTAAACCTCTCTATAACCATGCTAAACCTCTAAAACGATGCTAGACCTCTCTAAAACGATGCTAAACCTCTCTATAACCATGCTAGACCTCTAAAACGATGCTAGACCTCTCTAAAACCATGCTAGACCTCTCTAAAACCATGCTAAACCTCTCTATAACCATGCTAAACCTCTCTATAACCATGCTAGACCTCTAAAACGATGCTAGACCTCTCTAAAACCATGCTAAACCTCTCTATAACCATGCTAGACCTCTCTATAACCATGCTAAACCTCTAAAACGATGCTAGACCTCTCTAAAACCATGCTAGACCTCTCTAAAACCATGCTAAACCTCTCTATAACCATGCTAAACCTCTCTATAACCATGCTAAACCTCTCTATAACCATGCTAAACCTCTAAAACGATGCTAGACCTCTCTAAAACCATGCTAGACCTCTAAAACGATGCTAGACCTCTCTAAAACCATGCTAAACCTCTAAAACGATGCTAGACCTCTCTAAAACCATGCTAAACCTCTCTATAACCATGCTAGACCTCTAAAACGATGCTAGACCTCTCTATAACCATGCTAGACCTCTCTATAACCATGCTAGACCTCTATAACCATGCTAGACCTCTCTATAACCATGCTAGACCTCTCTATAACCATGCTAAACCTCTCTATAACCATGCTAAACCTCTCTAAAACCATGCTAGACCTCTCTATAACCATGCTAAACCTCTCTATAACCATGCTAAACCTCTCTATAACCATGCTAGACCTCTATAACCATGCTAGACCTCTCTATAACCATGCTAAACCTCTCTATAACCATGCTAAACCTCTCTAAAACCATGCTAAACCTCTATAACCATGCTAAACCTCTCTATAACCATGCTAAACCTCTAAAACGATGCTAGACCTCTCTAAAACCATGCTAAACCTCTCTATAACCATGCTAAACCTCTCTATAACCATGCTAAACCTCTCTAAAACCATGCTAAACCTCTCTAAAACCATGCTAAACCTCTCTATACCATGCTAAACCTCTAAAACGATGCTAGACCTCTCTAAAACCATGCTAGACCTCTCTAAAACGATGCTAAACCTCTCTAAAACCATGCTAAACCTCTCTAAAACCATGCTAAACCTCTCTAAAACCATGCTAGACCTCTCTATAACCATGCTAGACCTCTCTAAAACCATGCTAAACCTCTCTAAAACCATGCTAAACCTCTCTAAAACCATGCTAGACCTCTCTATAACCATGCTAAACCTCTCTAAAACCATGCTAAACCTCTCTATAACCATGCTAAACCTCTCTAAAACCATGCTAGACCTCTCTATAACCATGCTAAACCTCTCTAAAACCATGCTAGACCTCTCTATAACCATGCTAAACCTCTCTAAAACCATGCTAAATCTCTCTAAAACCATGCTAAACCTCTCTAAAACCATGCTAAACCTCTCTAAAACCATGCTAAACCTCTCTAAAACCATGCTAAACCTCTCTATAACCATGCTAAACCTCTCTAAAACCATGCTAAACCTCTCTAAAACCATGCTAAACCTCTCTATAACCATGCTAAACCTCTCTATAACCATGCTAGACCTCTCTATAACCATGCTAGACCTCTCTAAAACCATGCTAAACCTCTCTATAACCATGCTAAACCTCTCTAAAACCATGCTAAACCTCTATAACCATGCTAAACCTCTCTATAACCATGCTAAACCTCTAAAACGATGCTAGACCTCTCTAAAACCATGCTAAACCTCTCTATAACCATGCTAAACCTCTCTATAACCATGCTAAACCTCTAAAACGATGCTAGACCTCTCTAAAACCATGCTAAACCTCTCTATAACCATGCTAAACCTCTCTATAACCATGCTAAACCTCTCTATAACCATGCTAAACCTCTAAAACGATGCTAGACCTCTCTAAAACCATGCTAGACCTCTCTAAAACCATGCTAGACCTCTCTATAACCATGCTAAACCTCTCTAAAACCATGCTAGACCTCTCTATAACCATGCTAAACCTCTAAAACGATGCTAGACCTCTCTAAAACGATGCTAAACCTCTCTAAAACCATGCTAGACCTCTCTAAAACCATTCTAAACCTCTCTATAACCATGCTAGACCTCTATAACCATGCTAGACCTCTCTATAACCATGCTAGACCTCTCTAAAACCATGCTAAACCTCTATAACCATGCTAAACCTCTCTAAAACCATGCTAAACCTCTCTATAACCATGCTAGACCTCTCTATAACCATGCTAAACCTCTCTAAAACCATGCTAAACCTCTATAACCATGCTAAACCTCTCTATAACCATGCTAAACCTCTAAAACGATGCTAGACCTCTCTAAAACCATGCTAAACCTCTCTATAACCATGCTAAACCTCTCTATAACCATGCTAAACCTCTAAAACGATGCTAGACCTCTCTAAAACCATGCTAAACCTCTCTATAACCATGCTAAACCTCTAAAACGATGCTAGACCTCTCTAAAACCATGCTAGACCTCTCTAAAACGATGCTAGACCTCTCTATAACCATGCTAAACCTCTCTAAAACGATGCTAAACCTCTCTAAAACCATGCTAGACCTCTCTATAACCATGCTAGACCTCTCTAAAACCATGCTAGACCTCTCTAAAACCATGCTAAACCTCTCTAAAACCATGCTAAACCTCTCTATAACCATGCTAAACCTCTCTATAACCATGCTAAACCTCTCTATAACCATGCTAAACCTCTCTATAACCATGCTAAACCTCTCTAAAACCATGCTAGACCTCTCTATAACCATGCTAAACCTCTCTATAACCATGCTAGACCTCTCTAAAACCATGCTAGACCTCTCTAAAACCATGCTAGACCTCTCTATAACCATGCTAGACCTCTCTATAACCATGCTAGACCTCTCTATAACCATGCTAGACCTCTCTATAACCATGCTAGACCTCTCTAAAACCATGCTAGACCTCTCTAAAACCATGCTAGACCTCTCTATAACCATGCTAGACCTCTCTATAACCATGCTAGACCTCTCTAAAACCATGCTAGACCTCTCTATAACCATGCTAGACCTCTCTAAAACCATGCTAGACCTCTCTAAAACGATGCTAGACCTCTCTATAACCATGCTAAACCTCTCTAAAACGATGCTAAACCTCTCTAAAACCATGCTAGACCTCTCTATAACCATGCTAGACCTCTCTAAAACCATGCTAGACCTCTCTATAACCATGCTAAACCTCTCTATAACCATGCTAAACCTCTCTAAAACCATGCTAGACCTCTCTATAACCATGCTAAACCTCTCTATAACCATGCTAGACCTCTCTAAAACCATGCTAAACCTCTCTAAAACCATGCTAAACCTCTCTATAACCATGATAAACCTCTCTATAACCATGCTAGACCTCTCTAAAACCATGCTAGACCTCTCTAAAACCATGCTAGACCTCTCTAAAACCATGCTAGACCTCTCTAAAACCATGCTAGACCTCTCTAAAACCATGCTAGACCTCTCTAAAACCATGCTAGACCTCTCTAAAACCATGCTAAACCTCTCTATAACCATGATAGACCTCTCTATAACCATGCTAGACCTCTCTAAAACCATGCTAGACCTCTCTAAAACCATGCTAGACCTCTCTAAAACCATGCTAGACCTCTCTAAAACCATGCTAGACCTCTCTAAAACCATGCTAGACCTCTCTAAAACCATGCTAGACCTCTCTATAACCATGCTAGACCTCTCTATAACCATGCTAGACCTCTCTAAAACCATGCTAGACCTCTCTATAACCATGCTAGACCTCTCTAAAACCATGCTAGACCTCTCTAAAACGATGCTAGACCTCTCTATAACCATGCTAAACCTCTCTAAAACGATGCTAAACCTCTCTAAAACCATGCTAGACCTCTCTATAACCATGCTAGACCTCTCTAAAACCATGCTAGACCTCTCTATAACCATGCTAAACCTCTCTATAACCATGCTAAACCTCTCTAAAACCATGCTAGACCTCTCTATAACCATGCTAAACCTCTCTATAACCATGCTAGACCTCTCTAAAACCATGCTAAACCTCTCTAAAACCATGCTAAACCTCTCTAAAACCATGATAAACCTCTCTATAACCATGCTAGACCTCTCTAAAACCATGCTAGACCTCTCTAAAACCATGCTAGACCTCTCTAAAACCATGCTAGACCTCTCTAAAACCATGCTAAACCTCTCTATAACCATGCTAAACCTCTCTAAAACCATGCTAGACCTCTCTATAACCATGCTAAACCTCTCTATAACCATGCTAAACCTCTCTAAAACCATGCTAGACCTCTCTATAACCATGCTAAACCTCCCTAAAACCATGCTAGACCTCTCTATAACCATGCTAAATCTCTCTAAAACCATGCTAGACCTCTCTATAACCATGCTAGACCTCTCTATAACCATGCTAGACCTCTTTATAACCATGCTAAACCTCTCTATAACCATGCTAAACCTCTCTTAAACCATGCTAGACCTCTCTAAAACCATGCTAGACCTCTCTATAACCATGCTAAACCTCTCTATAACCATGCTAAACCTCTCTATAACCATGCTAAACCTCTCTATAACCATGCTAAACCTCTCTATAACCATGCTAGACCTCTCTAAAACCATGCTAGACCTCTCTAAGACCATGCTAGACCTCTCTATAACCATGCTAAACCTCTCTATAACCATGCTAAACCTCTCTATAACCATGCTAAACCTCTCTATACCATGCTAAACCTCTAAAACGATGCTAGACCTCTCTAAAACCATGCTAGACCTCTCTAAAACGATGCTAGACCTCTCTAAAACCATGCTAGACCTCTCTAAAACCATGCTAGACCTCTCTATAACCATGCTAGACCTCTCTAAAACCATGCTAGACCTCTCTATAACCATGCTAGACCTCTCTATAACCATGCTAGACCTCTCTATAACCATGCTAAACCTCTCTTAAACCATGCTAGACCTCTCTATAACCATGCTAAACCTCTCTAAAACCATGCTAAACCTCTCTATAACCATGCTAAACCTCTCTTAAACCATGCTAGACCTCTCTAAAACCATGCTAGACCTCTCTATAACCATGCTAAACCTCTCTATAACCATGCTAAACCTCTCTATAACCATGCTAAACCTCTCTATAACCATGCTAAACCTCTCTATAACCATGCTAGACCTCTCTAAAACCATGCTAGACCTCTCTAAGACCATGCTAAACCTCTCTATAACCATGCTAAACCTCTCTAAAACCATGCTAAACCTCTCTAAGACCATGCTAAACCTCTCTAAAACCATGCTAGACCTCTCTAAAACCATGCTAGACCTCTCTATAACCATGCTAGACCTCTTTATAACCATGCTAAACCTCTCTATAACCATGCTAAACCTCTCTAAAACGATGCTAAACCTCTCTAAAACGATGCTAAACCTCTCTAAAACGATGCTAAACCTCTCTAAAACCATGCTAAACCTCTCTAAAACCATGCTAAACCTCTCTATAACCATGCTAAACCTCTCTAAAACCATGCTAGACCTCTCTAAAACCATGCTAGACCTCCCTAAAACGATGCTCTCGTCTCTCCCCAGGAGGAGGAGGTGCAGAGGGAGATCATCAAACAGGAGGAGAGCGTGGACCCGGACTACTGGGAGAAGCTCCTCCGACACCACTACGAGCAGCAGCAGGAGGACCTGGCCAGGAACCTGGGCAAGGGCAAACGCATCCGCAAGCAGGTCAACTACAACGACGGCTCCCAGGAGGACAGGGGTACGAAAAAACGTTGTAGGTAGCATGGATTAACGTCCCCAACAAAGCCTCCACGGCTGACTTCTCTCTTCTCTCTCTCCCAGTGTCAAAACTGAAAGTGTGTGTGTGTGTGTGTGTGTGCCTGTCGTGGTCTGTGTGGAATTACTTACATACATACATGCATACATGTTTACATGGTTGCATTTATGTAGCGCCTTTATCCAAGGCGCTTTACATAGATTGTGCATTACATTCACCCATTCACACACACATTCACACACCTTTACATAGATTGTGCATTACATTCACCCATTCACACACACATTCACACACCTTTACATAGATTGTGCATTACATTCACCCATTCATACACCTTTACATAGATTGTGCATTACATTCACCCATTCACACACCTTTACATAGATTGTGCATTACATTCACCCATTCACACACATTCATACACCTTTACATAGATTGTGCATTACATTCACCCATTCACACACACATTCACACACCTTTACATAGATGGTGCATTACATTCACCCATTCACACACACATTCATACACCGATGGCAGAGGAAACCATGCAAGGCACCAACCTGCACATCAGGAGCAATTTGGGGTTCAGTGTCTTGCTCAATAAGCTCGTCTTGCTACCAGCGTATTTTTTGGAAAAACCGTGAAAATGTGGCGCAAATCTCTGAATGTATATCATTTCAGAGCAGAACGTTTTTAACTCAAATCTTTGAATGTATATCATTTCAGAGCAGAACGTTTTTAACTCAAATCTTTGAATGTATATAATTTCAGAGCAGAACGTTTTTAACTCAAATCTCTGAATGTATATCATTTCAGAGCAGAGCGTTTTTAACTCAAATCGTCCCTTTGGAGGAACAACATAATTCCAGATGGGGGTCCACGGCCAAATGCAGATCATTCTGGCGGTCTTTGACATGAAATGGGTTGAGCAGCGCTGACACGCAGAAACATGGGGTTTGTCCGAAAACGCTCGGGGGGGGGGGGGTCTTAAATGGGGCAAGTGTAGTTGTGGCGTGGTGGTACTACTTCTAATCACTACACTACCCACAATACATAGCGCTGTGGTGGCAACCATGATATGTCATTGGCCAGTTTTCAGCGTGGAGAGGGCCTTAAAATGCCGGCAGCCGCCCGCACATGCGCACACACACACACACCGTGTGTCATGTAATAATAATGTAATAATGTAATGTGTGTGTGTGCGTGTGCGTGCGTGCACATCTGTGTGAGCTACATAACGAGACAGACAGATGAGTGTTTACAGTTTGTGTGTGTGTTTGCGCATGTGACACTAGTCACGTGAGTCATACACTGTGTGTGTGTGTGTGTGTGTGTGTGTGTGTGTGTGTGTGTGTGTGTGTGTGTGTGTGTGTGTGTGTGTGTGTGTGTGTGTGTGTGTGTGTGTGTGTGTGTACACACATGTATTGCTTTGTCTCAAGTTGAGAAACGGACATAAATAAATGCTTCTTCCGTGTCCATGTGTTCTCCTCCTTAACCTTTATTTCCTCCAAACAGCATCCTCTACAACACTACTGTATGTTTGCATACAGTAGGCCTAGTTATTATTATTATTATTATTATTATGGTCTGCCGGGTGGGAGCCTCACTCAAACGTCTGAAACGGTTTACTTCTTCAGGATTCAAGTTTAAAAGCCGATCCATGAGACTTGTGGATCAGCTACTTTTGTTTTGATGCTTGAACCCATTCTGACCTGAGATCAGATTCTAAAGAAATGTCTTCTACTGTACATCCTGACAGTTTTCTGAAAAAGCTATGTTTCTGTGTCAGTCGTCAGTCATTTTTCCAAAGATAGCAGACCTACAAGCTCGTAGCTTGTAGATCTGCTATTTCTCAAAAGCTAAAACATAACATAATGCTAACACCAAAAGGGGTGTTAATACCATGCAATGGTCGTCCTAGTCAGTGGCTCCGACTGTCTGTTGGGTTAACAGTGTCCTGTCTGTCTGTCTCTGTCTGTCTGTCTGTTGGGTTAACAGTGTCCTGTCTGTCTGTCTCTGTCTGTCTGTCTGTCTCTGTCTGTCTGTTGGGTTAACAGTGTCCTGTCTGTCTGTCTGTCTCTGTCTGTCTGTCTGTCTCTGTCTGTCTGTCTGTCTCTGTCTGTCTGTTGGGTTAACAGTGTCCTGTCTGTCTGTCTGTCTCTGTCTGTCTGTCTGTCTCTGTCTGTCTGTTGGGTTAACAGTGTCCTGTCTGTCTGTCTCTGACTGTCTGTCTGTCTCTGTCTGTCTGTCTGTTGGGTTAACAGTGTCCTGTCTGTCTGTCTCTGACTGTCTGTCTGTCTCTGTCTGTCTGTTGGGTTAACGTGTCCTGTCTGTCTGTCTGTCTGTCTGTTGGGTTAACGTGTCCTGTCTGTCTGTCTGTCTGTCTGTTGGGTTAACGTGTCCTGTCTGTCTGTCTGTTGGGTTAACGTGTCCTGTCTGTCTGTCTGTCTGTCTGTTGGGTTAACGTGTCCTGTCTGTCTGTCTGTCTGTCTGTTGGGTTAACGTGTCCTGTCTGTCTGTCTGTCTGTTGGGTTAACGTGTCCTGTCTGTCTGTCTGTCTGTCTCTCTGTCTGTCTGTCTGTCTGTCTGTTGGGTTAACGTGTCCTGTCTGTCTGTCTGTCTGTCTGTTGGGTTAACGTGTCCTGTCTGTCTGTCTGTCTGTCTCTCTGTCTGTCTGTCTGTCTGTCTGTTGGGTTAACGTGTCCTGTCTGTCTGTCTGTCTGTCTGTTGGGTTAACGTGTCCTGTCTGTCTGTCTGTCTGTCTCTCTGTCTGTCTGTCTGTCTGTCTGTTGGGTTAACGTGTCCTGTCTGTCTGTCTGTCTGTCTCTCTGTCTGTCTGTCTGTCTGTCTGTTGGGTTAACGTGTCCTGTCTGTCTGTCTGTCTGTCTGTTGGGTTAACGTGTCCTGTCTGTCTGTCTGTCTGTTGGGTTAACGTGTCCTGTCTGTCTCTCTCCAGCGGATTGGCAGGATGACCAGTCTGACGGTCAGTCGGATTACTCCGTGGCGTCTGAGGAGGGAGACGAGGACTTCGACGAGAGGACGGAAGGCGGTAAGTTTATTAATATTATTATTACTATTAATATTCCAGAGTCTCTCCAGACTGTGCATCATGTAAGCCATTTTAGGGCAACGGTCTCAGTCGCAACAAACGATCTGACTGACTAGTCTTATCCTCACTTATTGATTTAGTTTGGTCGAAAAGTGTCCGTCGACCGCCTTTTTCCACTGACGGAAACTAAATAAAAACTAAGCTGTGGTGACTGAAAACTAACACTAAATACACTAGACGGTTTTGTCAACAAATTAAAAACTATAGGCTGAAATGTTAGGAAGGGACTATTCAGTATTTTAGCTGTGACGTGAGCGCCCCCTCCTGAGATACTTCCGGGTCCTACTTTTGTGTCGCTTTTGTGTCCCCATAGAGTTATACTGTGACGCTCCGTCGGACTAAATCTGAGACGAAAACAACCACGAAAGTCTCATTTTACCGCTTTCCTTTCCTCGCAACAACAAAGCTGCGCTGCTCTCCAAAATCTGGCTGTGACAGGCCGTCTGCCCCACATGGAATACTATCGCCATTTTATTTTATTGTGTCAACTAAATCCTCATTAATGCAAACTAGATTCAACATACTCAAGCCTGCACACATTCTAAATATCCCCCGAAATATTTTACCGAGCAAATGGACTGTTGCCACCTTCAATAATAATGATAATAATAGTCTTTATTGTCTCCACATCATATATTTCATGGACACTTGTACAAAACATTAATAATTCTACTCGAGTTGGAAGCATTAAGACCCATTTTAACCCTCTATGGCTTCCTTTCTGAAAAATAACGTCAATTTAAAAAGATTCACGCGTTTAGATATTCTATTTACAATGGGATGCGGACGGGAGCTGGTGCCACTTGGACCCGGACGTAACGTAGCACTACAAAATGACGTCGGACTTAAATACTGAATAGTGGACAAGATATCCAGTAGAAGTCATTTTACAACTAGTTGCATGCTGAAAACAGCAGATCTACAAGCTCACTGACTGTGAGCGGTCATTACGGCGAGAGAAGCGATGGACGCATAGAACCAGCTTTATGTTCTGTTGTGTGTTCAGAAATAGCTCACTGTTCTCTTCTGTCTGTGTGTGTGTGTGTGT
>NC_139697.1:2467367-2482367 GCF_964188405.1 Protomyctophum parallelum
GCCTGTCGAAGGTACAGTGGAAGTTTGTTAAACTACAGAGGCTGCCTGTCGAAGGTACAGTGGGAGTTTGTTTAACTACAGAGGCTGCCTGTCGAAGGTACAGTGGGAGTTTGTTAAACTACATAGGCTGCCTGTCGAAGGTACAGTGGGAGTTTGTTAAACTACAGAGGCTGCCTGACGAAGGTACAGTGGGAGTTTGTTAAACTACAGAGGCTGCCTGTCGAAGGTACAGTGGGAGTTTGTTAAACTACAGAGGCTGCCTGTCGAAGGTACAGTGGGAGTTTGTTAGTTAAACTACAGAGGCTGCCTGTCGAAGGTACAGTGGGAGTTTGTTAGTTAAACTACAGGCTGCCTGTCGAAGGTATATTTAAGCAATAAGCCACGAGAGGTCTCAGCTTACCGGGTATTTTACACTGGCTGGGAGGGTAGGCAGACCCGAGGCGCAGCGGAGGGTCTTCTACCCCCCCCAGCCAGTGTAAAATACCCGGTAAGCCGGGGCCTCCAGTGGCTTATTGCTTTTCTAAAACGGTTACAAACATATAGCAATATTAACCTAATAAAACTATTGAATTCACAAAAGCAGCTACGCTTTGCGCCACCAGAGCGAGCCACATCACGTCCTTGTTTTGCTCGGCAAGTAGGCTATGTGACGGGAGAATAGCGCTTGATGTATTTACGGGGCTGCCTGGAGCCACACATTCACAGCCGTATGAGCCGGGCGGTGCTTAGACGCCCGCACGGCATGTGTTTGTAAAGCAATCAAGCGCTCCCCTTCCCCAGTTCAGCTACAAAGCTGCAGGATGATACAAAGTGATTGAAGGAGTGGGTTATCGGTGAAATTTACACCGGTCACGTGACGGTAACCAGCCAATCAGAATGAAGTATTGGGACTACCCGTTTTAGAAAGTGGGAGTTTGTTAAACTACAGACGCTGCCTGTCGAAGGTACAGTGGGAGTTTGTTAAACTACAGAGGCTGCCTGTCGAAGGTACAGTGGGAGTTTGTTAAACTACAGAGGCTGCCTGTCGAAGGTACAGTGGGAGTTTGTTAAACTACAGAGGCTGCCTGTCGAAGGTACAGTGGGAGTTTGTTAAACTACAGAGGCTGCCTGTCAAAGGTACAGTGGGAGTTTGTTAAACTACAGAGGCTGCCTGACGAAGGTACAGTGGGAGTTTGTTAAACTACAGAGGCTGCCTGTCGAAGGTACAGTGGGAGTTTGTTCCATGCCGTCGGCCCGTAGAAGCAAAAAGCTGCTTCCCCGTATTTCTTTTAGGCAAAGCGAGCAGGCCAGCAGTGGAAGACCTTAGGGGGCGGTTTGGGACATATTTAGGCAGGCAGTCATGTAGGTAGGAAGGTGCGAGACCATTGAGAGCTTTATACACAAGTAAAATCATTTTAAAATCAATCCTAAAAACAACCGGAAGCCAGTGCAGTGATGCCAAAACTGGAGTAATATGTTCTCTCATCTTAGTTCTAGTTAAAACTCTGGCTGCTGCATTTTGGACAAGTTGTAATCTGTCAGTTGTTTTCTTAGGCAGTCCTGAAAAGAGCGCATTGCAGTAATCAAGCCGAGAAAAAACAAAGGCGTGGATTAGCGTTTTTGCATCGTCCAAGGACACATAGGCTCTGATTCGTGCAATATTTCTAAGGTGAAAAAAGGCAATCTTGGTAACATGATTAATGTGTGAATTAAAATTCCTCCTTCTCCCCCCGCCTCCTCTCCTCTCCTCCCTCCTCCTCCTCCCCCCTCCTCCCCTCCTCCTCCTCGCCCCCTCCTCCTCCTTCCTCCCCCCCTCCTCCTCCTTCCCTCCTCCTCCTCCTCCCCCCCCCCCTCCTCCCTCCTCCTCCCCCCCCCCCCCCTCCTCCTCCTCCCCCCACCCCCCCCCCCTCCTCCTCCTCCTTCCTCCCCCCTCCTCCTCCTCCCCCCCCCTCCCCCTCCTCCAGGTGATAGCCATCCCAGACGACGAGGAGAAGAGCCCACCAGGGGGCGATGCTGCGACGGAGCAGAGCGACGAGGACAGGAAGAAGAAGAAGAAGAACGGCGTGTCGGCCGCCGAGCCCATGGCGGCCGCCGCCGCGGCCGCCAGCGCCACGACGGACGGCGCTAAGCCCAGCAGCAACGGAGAGGCCGCGGCCAGCACGCCCTCCGAGAAGGACGGCGAGGCCGAGGCGGGGGCGGGGGCGACCAAGGAGAAGGAGGGGGGGGCGGAGAAGAGCGCCGCCGTCACCGCGGAGGCTGCCGGGGGCGACGAGGACAGCAAGGCTCCGTCGGAGGTCAAGGTGAAGGCGGAGGGCTCGGCGGCGGACGTGAAGGCGGAAGACGCCCACGACGGCAAATCTGCCACGCGTAAGTGTTTCTGAAACGGTGCCGTAAGAGACTCACCGCGCTCTCTGTTTTTACTAGAACTACAACATGACGTCACTGAGGTGATGAGAGACTCACCTCTCACCCCAAACACATCTCTGTTTTTACTAGAACTACAACATGACGTCACTGAGGTGATGAGAGACTCACCTCTCTCTCTGTTTTACTAGAACTACAACATGACGTCACTGAGGTGATGAGAGACTCACCGCTCTCCTCTCTGTTTTTACTAGAACTACAACATGACGTCACTGAGGTGATGAGAGACTCACCGCTCTCTCTGTTTTTACTAAAACTACAACATGACGTCACTGAGGTGATGAGAGACTCACCGCTCTCTCTGTTTTTACTAGAACTACAACATGACGTCACTGAGGTGATGAGAGACTCACCGCTCTCTCTGTTTTTACTAGAACTACAACATGGCGTCACTGAGGTGATGAGAGACTCACCGCTCTCTCTGTTTTTACTAAAACTACAACATGACGTCACTGAGGTGATGAGAGACTCACCGCTCTCTCTGTTTTTACTAGAACTACAACATGACGTCACTGAGGTGATGAGAGACTCACCGCTCTCTGTTTTTACTAGAACTACAACATGACGTCACTGAGGTGATGAGAGACTCAC
Source organism: Protomyctophum parallelum (assembly GCF_964188405.1). Lineage (NCBI taxonomy): Eukaryota > Metazoa > Chordata > Actinopteri > Myctophiformes > Myctophidae > Protomyctophum > Protomyctophum parallelum. Next base: position 2,470,362 of record NC_139697.1, read on the forward strand.
CGCTCTCTCTGTTTTTACTAGAACTACAACATGACGTCACTGAGGTGATGAGAGACTCACCTCTCTCTCTGTTTTTACTAGAACTACAACATGACGTCACTGAGGTGATGAGAGACTCACCGCTCTCTGTTTTTACTAGAACTACAACATGACGTCACTGAGGTGATAAGAGACTCACCGCTCTGTTTTTACTAGAACTACAACATGACGTCACTGAGGTGATGAGAGACTCACCTCTCACCCCAAACACATCTCTGTTTTTACTAAAACTACAACATGACGTCACTGAGGTGATGAGAGACTCACCGCGCTCTCTGTTTTTACTAGAACTACAACATGACGTCACTGAGGTGATGAGAGACTCACCGCTCTCTGTTTTTACTAGAACTACAACATGACGTCACTGAGGTGATGAGAGACTCACCGCTCTCTCTGTTTTTACTAGAACTACAACATGACGTCACTGAGGTGATGAGAGACTCACCGCTCTCTCTGTTTTTACTAGAACTACAACATGACGTCACTGAGGTGATGAGAGACTCACCGCTCTCCTCTCTGTTTTTACTAGAACTACAACATGACGTCACTGAGGTGATGAGAGACTCACCGCGCTCTCTGTTTTTACTAGAACTACAACATGACGTCACTGAGGTGATGAGAGACTCACCGCGCTCTCTGTTTTTACTAGAACTACAACATGACGTCACTGAGGTGATGAGAGACTCACCGCTCTCTCTGTTTTTACTAGAACTACAACATGACGTCACTGAGGTGATGAGAGACTCACCGCTCTCTGTTTTTACTAAAACTACAACATGACGTCACTGAGGTGATGAGAGACTCACCGCTCTCTGTTTTTACTAGAACTACAACATGACGTCACTGAGGTGATGAGAGACTCACCGCGCTCTCTGTTTTTACTAGAACTACAACATGACGTCACTGAGGTGATGAGAGACTCACCGCTCTCTCTGTTTTTACTAGAACTACAACATGACGTCACTGAGGTGATGAGAGACTCACCGCTCTCTGTTTTTACTAGAACTACAACATGACGTCACTGAGGTGATGAGAGACTCACCGCTCTCTCTGTTTTTACTAAAACTACAACATGACGTCACTGAGGTGATGAGAGACTCACCGCTCTCTGTTTTTACTAAAACTACAACATGGCGTCACTGAGGTGATGAGAGACTCACCGCTCACCCCAAACACATCTCTGTTTTTACTAAAACTACAACATGACGTCACTGAGGTGATGAGAGACTCACCGCTCTCTCTGTTTTTACTAAAACTACAACATGACGTCACTGAGGTGATAAGAGACTCACCGCTCTGTTTTTACTAGAACTACAACATGACGTCACTGAGGTGATGAGAGACTCACCGCTCTCTGTTTTTACTAGAACTACAACATGACGTCACTGAGGTGATGAGAGACTCACCGCGCTCTCTGTTTTTACTAGAACTACAACATGACGTCACTGAGGTGATGAGAGACTCACCGCTCTCTGTTTTTACTAGAACTACAACATGACGTCACTGAGGTGATGAGAGACTCACCGCTCTCCTCTCTGTTTTTACTAGAACTACAACATGACGTCACTGAGGTGATGAGAGACTCACCGCGCTCTCTGTTTTTACTAGAACTACAACATGACGTCACTGAGGTGATGAGAGACTCACCGCGCTCTCTGTTTTTACTAGAACTACAACATGACGTCACTGAGGTGATGAGAGACTCACCGCTCTCTCTGTTTTTACTAGAACTACAACATGACGTCACTGAGGTGATGAGAGACTCACCCAAACACATCTCTCTGTTTTTACTAAAACTACAACATGACGTCACTGAGGTGATGAGAGACTCACCGCTCTCTGTTTTTACTAGAACTACAACATGACGTCACTGAGGTGATGAGAGACTCACCGCTCTCTCTGTTTTTACTAAAACTACAACATGACGTCACTGAGGTGATGAGAGACTCACCGCTCTCTGTTTTTACTAAAACTACAACATGACGTCACTGAGGTGATGAGAGACTCACCGCTCACCCCAAACACATCTCTGTTTTTACTAAAACTACAACATGACGTCACTGAGGTGATGAGAGACTCACCGCTCTCTCTGTTTTTACTAAAACTACAACATGACGTCACTGAGGTGATAAGAGACTCACCGCTCTGTTTTTACTAGAACTACAACATGACGTCACTGAGGTGATGAGAGACTCACCGCTCTCTGTTTTTACTAGAACTACAACATGACGTCACTGAGGTGATAAGAGACTCACAGCTCTGTTTTTACTAAAACTACAACATGACGTCACTGAGGTGATGAGAGACTCACCGCTCTCTCTGTTTTTACTAGAACTACAACATGACGTCACTGAGGTGATGAAAGACTCACCGCTCTCTGTTTTTACTAAAACTACAACATGACGTCACTGAGGTGATGAGAGACTCACCGCTCTCTGTTTTTACTAAAACTACAACATGACGTCACTGAGGTGATGAGAGACTCACCGCTCTCTGTTTTCACTAAAACTACAACATGACGTCACTGAGGTGATGAGAGACTCACCTCTCACCCCAAACACTTCTCTCTGTTTTTACTAAAACTACAACATGACGTCACTGAGGTGATGAGAGACTCACCGCTCTCTCTGTTTTTACTAGAACTACAACATGACGTCACTGAGGTGATGAGAGACTCACCGCTCTCTCTGTTTTTACTAGAACTACAACATGACGTCACTGAGGTGATGAGAGACTCACTGCTCTCTGTTTTTACTAAAACTACAACATGACGTCACTGAGGTGATGAGGGACTCACCTCTCTCTCTGTTTTTACTAAAACTACAACATGACGTCACTGAGGTGATAAGAGACTCACCGCTCGCTCTGTTTTTACTAAAACTACAACATGACGTCACTGAGGTGATGAGAGACTCACCCAAACACATCTCTCTGTTTTTACTAAAACTACAACATGACGTCACTGAGGTGATGAGAGACTCACCGCTCACCCAAACACATCTGTTATTTTTTCCCTACACCTTATCGACCTAAAACTTCTTGTCCACAGCCGAGGACAAGAAGGAGGAGAAGACTGAGAAGATGGACACCACCCCTGCTGCGGACGAAAAGAAAGGTACCTTAACCTCTCGCCTGCCACGAGCATAGGCTCACGCAAGTCCATTAGCGTGCTTGTGTGTTTGTGATGTGAACACAGAATTCTTCAACTTGGCTATAGTAATAATAATAATAATAATAATGAATTCTATAGTATGTATAGCATAGTATAGTATAGTTTAGCTCACCGAGCAGATACTGTGGGATAAGGCCTCTGCTGCTCACAGGCAAAATGTCCCCCTGCCGTGCGAGGGGTTATACTCATAGAGTTATATATCTATAGAGAAGACACCCGAGTTCTCCTCCCATCCACTTGCATTAAGTTGCTCAAAAGCGCATGAGGCGGATTCACTCCTCCTTCCTGGTAGGAACAGAGTGCATTCTGGGATTGATTGGTTACAAACACATGAACGCGCTGCCGTTGACTATCATTGTGCCGTTTGTGCGCGTTCACGTATGAAACATTCGTTCACGTGTCATGGCCCCAATCACATGAACGTGCGCAATGATAGTCAACGGAGCAGCGCTGGCTCGAGCTGCACTACCAAATCCGGCCACTATGTCCATTTCGCCTCAGGGTTTCCTCTGGGTGCCTTCTCTAGAAATATATACTCTAAGGTTATACTTTACAGAAAATAAACTGAACCACGTACAGTAAGCTACTCACCGAAACAAAGCCTGCTAGGAACCTAGGAAAAAGTCTACTCTGGGCTGGGGAGCGTCTCAGGTCCCCAGTCTGTGTTTTTGTGCCATGTTAACCCATTCTGACCGGGCACCCATTTTGGTGTCAGCATCATGTTATGCTTTATCTATTGAAAAATAGCAGATCTACAAGCTCAAAAATAGCAGACCTAACAAGCTCATATTTTTTTAAAATCTGATCTCAGGTCAGAATGGGTTTAATCAGACCAGTGTGTGTCCCAGTGGAAACCTCGTATGAATCTGATCTCAGGTCAGAATGGGTTAATAAAGCCATGTACCGGACAGATTACGGAAACTGCTTCTACGACGGCATTTCAGGGTTGCGTCCTTGTTGATCCACTTTATTTCATGACAAAAAGAGTGCATTTTAGAGTGAAGATGGACACGGAGACTAGACTTCTCCAGTTTCATTGAATGGTAAAATGGTCCATTTATATTGCGCCTTTATCCAAGGCGCTTTACATAGATTGTGCATTACATTCACCCATTCACACACACATTCACACACCTTTTACATAGATTGTGCATTATACATTCACCCATTCACACACACATTCACACACCTTTACATAGATTGTGCATTACATTCACCCATTCACACACACATTCACACACCTTTTACATAGATTGTGCATTATACATTCACCCATTCACACACACATTCACACACCTTTACATAGATTGTGCATTACATTAACCCATTCACACGCACACATTCACACACCTTTACATAGACTGTGCATTACATTCACCCATTCACACACACATTCACACACCGATGGCAGCGGAAACCATGCAAGGCACCAACTAGCACATCGGGAGCAATTAGGGGTTCTGTGTCTTGCTCAAGGACACTTCGACAGTAACTCTGGGGGAGCCCACAGGGTTCGAACTGGCAACCTTACGGTTACCATCCAGCCACTCTACCGCTGACCACCGCCGCCCCACGATGCATCATATTATGAAACATTCAGTACTTTAATTTAAATTCATGGAATGATACATCATATTATGAAACATTCACTACTTTAATTTAAATTCATAGAATGATGCATCATATTATGAAACATTCAGTACTTTAATTTAAATTCATGGAATGATACATCATATTATGAAACATTCAGTACTTTAATTTAAATTCATAGAATGATACATCATATTATGAAACATAATAAGGACTCTGGTGGAAATGAGGGCCTTATTGCCCGATGCAGTCACATTTTAGTCTAGTTTTTATTTATTTTGACGACATTGTCAATATATTTAGTCCTAGTTTTAGTCATCATGCCTTAGGTTTTCATTTGGTTTTCGTCAGTGGGGGAAATAAAAGATAGTCAACGGAACATTTTTCGTCGTAGTTTTAGTCGACGAAATCAACACTGCTCCAGTGTTTTAGTCGACTAAAACCAAGACGAAAAATGTTCGTCGACTACCTTGTTTTTTCACTGTCAGAAAATTCATGGAAACTAAATGAAAACTAAGCTACGATGACTAAAACTAAATATGTTGACAATTTCGTCAACAAAAAAAGGACTAGACTAAGATGTTAGGAAGGGACCAGTAGAAGTCATTTTACACTCGGTTGCATGCTGAAAACAGCCGATCTACAAGCCCGCGTTGTGCATCGCTTGTAGATCGGCCATTTTCAGCGAGTGTAAAAATCGGGCCTATATCACGACGGCATCGTCGAGGCACCGCCGAAACACATTTTAGTCGACTAAAATCGGGCCTATATCACGACGGCATCGTCGAGGCACCGCCGAAACACATTTTAGTCGACTAAAATCGGGCCTATATCACGACGGCATCGTCGAGGCACCGCCAAAACACATTTTAGTCGACTAAAATCGGGCCTATATCACGACGGCATCGTCGAGGCACCGCCAAAACACATTTTAGTCGACTAAAATGGCATGTGGACTGAAACCAGCAGAGCCCAAGGACGACAAGGACGTGGCCACGAAGACGGAGGAGGGGGGCGGAGCTAAGCTCCAGAACGGCGACGCCCCCAAGGAGGAGAAGGGCGGGGCCGTGGGCGGAGCCGTGGGCGGAGCCGCGGCCGCCGCGGCCTTAGAGGAGAAGAAGAAAGCCAAGACGAGGTTTATGTTCAACATCGCCGACGGCGGCTTTACAGGTACGTGCACGCACATGCACACGCTATGCACACACACACACACACACACACACACTATACACACACACACTCTAGGCCAGGGATGTCAAACTCAAATACACAGTGGGCCAAAATAAAGAAATTGGTAGAAGTCGAGGGCCGGACTGTGTTTCAACACACGGGGCACCGCGGTCAGGAGGACGTCCCAGGCAAATAAGCAAGAAAGTAAATGCATTTAAAACTGAAAATGCATTATTATTAAGCTCAGTTTCCAGTTCTATGATGCTCACAAAGCAGGACTTGTAGTATCATGGTGGTCCGTGCAGTATACCAGAGGGCCAGTTCTAATACTAATTAAATATCATCCCGCGGGCCAAAGATAATTCATTCACGGGCCTGATTTGGCCCCCGGGCCTTGAGTTTGACATATATGCTCTAGGCCCTACAGTTTTCTTAACCCATTCTGACCTGAGATCAGATTCTAAAAAAATGTTCTTCTACATCCTGACAGTTTTCTGAAAAAGCTATGTTTCTATGTCAGTCGTTCTTCAAAAATAGCAGACCTACAAGCTCGTGAGCTTGTAGGTCTGCTATTTTTCAATTGCTGAATTATAACATAATGTTTAAAACACCAAAAGGGGTTCCCGCCCCAAATGGGGTTTTAATATCAATTTCTGCTAAGCAGCAAGCTATACTCTGCTCCAGACTGTACGACGGAAGCATTTATATTTGACTCATGATCAGAGCTTCCGTTGCTCCAGACTGTATGACGGAAGCATTTATATTTTACTCATGATCAGAGCTTCCGTTGCTCCAGACTGTATGACGGAAGCATTTATATTTGACTCATGATCAGAGCTTCCGTTGCTCCAGACTGTATGACGGAAGCATTTATATTTGACTCATGATCAGAGCTTCCGTTGCTCCAGACTGTATGACGGAAGCATTTATATTTGACTCATGATCAGAGCTTCCGTTGCTCCAGACTGTACGACGGAAGCATTTATATTTGACTCATGATCAGAGCTTCCGTTGCTCCAGACTGTACGACGGAAGTATTTATATTTGACTCATGATCAGAGCTTCCGTTGCTCCAGACTGTACGACGGAAGTATTTATATTTGACTCATGATCAGAGCTTCCGTTGCTCCAGACTGTACGACGGAAGTATTTATATTTGACTCATGATCAGAGCTTCCGTTGCTCCAGACTGTACGACGGAAGCATTTATATTTGACTCATGATCAGAGCTTCCGTTGCTCCAGACTGTACGACGGAAGCATTTATATTTGACTCATGATCAGAGCTTCCGTTGCTCCAGACTGTACGACGGAAGCATTTATATTTGACTCATGATCAGAGCTTCTGTTGCTCCAGACTGTATGACGGAAGCATTTATATTTGACTCATGATCAGAGCTTCCGTTGCTCCAGACTGTATGACGGAAGCATTTATATTTGACTCATGATCAGAGCTTCCGTTGCTCCAGACTGTATGACGGAAGCATTTATATTTGACTCATGATCAGAGCTTCCGTTGCTCCAGACTGTACGACGGAAGCATTTATATTTGACTCATGATCAGAGCTTCCGTTGCTCCAGACTGTACGACGGAAGTATTTATATTTGACTCATGATCAGAGCTTCCGTTGCTCCAGACTGTACGACGGAAGTATTTATATTTGACTCATGATCAGAGCTTCCGTTGCTCCAGACTGTACGACGGAAGTATTTATATTTGACTCATGATCAGAGCTTCCGTTGCTCCAGACTGTACGACGGAAGTATTTATATTTGACTCATGATCAGAGCTTCCGTTGCTCCAGACTGTACGACGGAAGCATTTATATTTGACTCATGATCAGAGCTTCCGTTGCTCCAGACTGTACGACGGAAGCATTTATATTTGACTCATGATCAGAGCTTCCGTTGCTCCAGACTGTACGACGGAAGCATTTATATTTGACTCATGATCAGAGCTTCCGTTGCTCCAGACTGTACGACGGAAGCATTTATATTTGACTCATGATCAGAGCTTCCGTTGCTCCAGACTGTACGACGGAAGCATTTATATTTGACTCATGATCAGAGCTTCCGTTGCTCCAGACTGTACGACGGAAGCATTTATATTTGACTCATGATCAGAGCTTCCGTTGCTCCAGACTGTACGACGGAAGCATTTATATTTGACTCATGATCAGAGCTTCCGTTGCTCCAGACTGTACGACGGAAGCATTTATATTTGACTCATGATCAGAGCATCCGTTGCTCCAGACTGTACGACGGAAGCATTTATATTTGACTCATGATCAGAGCTTCCGTTGCTCCAGACTGTATGACGGAAGCATTTATATTTGACTCATGATCAGAGCTTCCGTTGCTCCAGACTGTACGACGGAAGCATTTATATTTTACTCATGATCAGAGCTTCCGTTGCTCCAGACTGTACGACGGAAGCATTTATATTGGACTCATGATCAGAGCTTCCGTTGCTCCAGACTGTATGACGGAAGCATTTATTTTGTACTCATGATCAGAGCTTCCGTTGCTTCAGACTGTATGATGGAAGCATTTATATTTTACTCATCATCAGAGCTTCCGTTGCTCCAGACTGTACGACGGAAGCATTTATATTTTACTCATGATCAGAGCTTCCGTTGCTCCAGACTGTACGACGGAAGCATTTATATGTTACTCATGATCAGAGCTTCCGTTGCTCCAGACTGTACGACAGAAGCATTTATATTTGACTCATGATCAGAGCTTCTGTTGCTCCAGACTGTACGACGGAAGCATTTATATTTGACTCATGATCAGAGCTTCCGTTGCTCCAGACTGTATGACGGAAGCATTTATATTTGACTCATGATCAGAGCTTCCGTTGCTCCAGACTGTACGACGGAAGCATTTATATTTGACTCATGATCAGAGCTTCCGTTGTTCCAGACTGTACGACGGAAGCATTTATATTTGACTCATGATCAGAGCTTCCGTTGCTCCAGACTGTACGACGGAAGCATTTATATTTTACTCATGATCAGAGCTTCTGTTGCTCCAGACTGTATGATGGAAGCATTTATATTTGACTCATGATCAGAGCCAATGAGTCGGTCGGTGTAAGCTTGCCACCATTGGTGTGTGAATGTGGGAAGTGAGGACGCTGGCGTCGACTGTTCGCCGCTTCACCTCCCAATGTATGAATGAATGAACCATTGTAAAGCGCTTTGAGCACTTGGAAAAGCGCTATAAAAATGCAATTCATAAAAATGCAATTCATTAGAGCTTCCGTTGCTCCAGACTGTATGACGGAAGCATTTATATTTTACTCATGATCAGAGCTTCCGTTGCTCCAGACTGTACAACGGAAGCATTTATATTTTACTCATGATCAGAGCTTCCGTTGCTCCAGACTGTACGACGGAAGCATTTATATTTGACTCATGATCAGAGCTTCCGTTGCTCCAGACTGTATGACGGAAGCATTTATATTTGACTCATGATCAGAGCTTCCGTTGCTCCAGACTGTACGACGGAAGCATTTATATTTTACTCATGATCAGAGCTTCCGTTGCTCCAGACTGTACGACGGAAGCATTTATATTTTACTCATGATCAGAGCTTCCGTTGCTCCAGACTGTACGACGGAAGCATTTATATTTGACTCATGATCAGAGCTTCCGTTGCTCCAGACTGTACGACGGAAGCATTTATATTTGACTCATGATCAGAGCTTCCGTTGCTCCAGACTGTATGACGGAAGCATTTATATTTTACTCATGATCAGAGCTTCCGTTGCTCCAGACTGTATGACGGAAGCATTTATCTCCCTGTCTCTCCCTGTCTCTCTCTCTCTCCCTGTCTCTCCCTCTCTCTCCCTGTCCCCCCCCCCCCCCCCCCCAGAGCTGCACTCCTTGTGGCAGAACGAGGAGCGTGCGGCCACGGTTACCAAGAAGACCAATGAGATTTGGCATCGTCGCCATGACTACTGGCTGCTGGCCGGCATCATACAGTATCCTTTCCTCCTAACGCTCCACATCAATCAGTCTTTTAGCTTGAGGGAACCCCCTCAAGGACAGGACCCCTGGGGGAATCCCCCTCAAGGACCCCTGGGGGAATCCCCCTCAAGGACCCCTGGGGGAATCCCCCTCAAGGACCCCTGGGGGGAATCCCCCTCAAAGACCCCTGGGGGAAACCCCCTTAAAGACCCCTGGGGGAAACCCCCTTAAAGACCCCTGTTGTTCCAGCCTGTGTTTTGTGGGTTGTTCCTTCACTCTCTCGTCCAATCAGACACGGCTACGCTCGCTGGCAGGACATCCAGAACGACGTGAAGTACGCCATCCTCAACGAGCCCTTCAAGGGAGAGATGAACCGAGGGAACTTCCTGGAGATCAAGAACAAGTTCCTGGCCAGGAGGTTTAAGGTAGGGAGGAAGGGGTTTACTGCCCCCTGCTGGAGGTTTAAGGTAGGGAGGAGAGACCATAGCATCAGGTTTACTGCCCCCTGCTATGAAATAAATGCTTTAACATGTAGCTATAGGTGTAATGTTAGAGTCCACAGAAGACATGTAAATATGAAATAAATGCTTAAACATGTAGCTATAGGTGTAATGTTAGAGACCACAGAAGACATGTAAATATGAAATGAATGCTTAGACATGTAGCTAGGTGTAATGTTAGAGACCACAGAAGACATGTAAATATGAAATAAATGCTTAAACATGTAGCTATAGGTGTAATGTTAGAGACCACAGAAGACATGTAAATATGAAATAAATGCTTAAACATGTAGCTATAGGTGTAATGTTAGAGACCACAGAAGACATGTAAATATGAAATAAATGCTTAAACATGTAGCTATAGGTGTAATGTTAGAGACCACAGAAGACATGTAAATATGAAATAAATGCTTAAACATGTAGCTAGGTGTAATGTTAGAGACCACAGAAGACATGTAAATATGAAATAAATGCTTAAACATGTAGCTATAGGTGTAATGTTAGAGACCACAGAAGACATGTAAATATGAAATAAATGCTTAAACATGTAGCTATAGGTGTAATGTTAGAGACCACAGAAGACATGTAAATATGAAATAAATGCTTAAACATGTAGCTAGGTGTAATGTTAGAGACCACAGAAGACATGTAAATATGAAATAAATGCTTAAACATGTAGCTATAGGTGTAATGTTAGAGACCACAGAAGACATGTAAATATGAAATAAATGCTTAAACATGTAGCTATAGGTGTAATGTTAGAGACCACAGAAGACATGTAAATATGAAATAAATGCTTAAACATGTAGCTATAGGTGTAATGTTAGAGACCACAGAAGACATGTAAATATGAAATAAATGCTTAAACATGTAGCTATAGGTGTAATGTTAGAGACCACAGAAGACATGTAAATATGAAATAAATGCTTAAACATGTAGCTATAGGTGTAATGCTAGAGACCACAGAAGACATGTAAATATGAAATAAATGCTTAAACATCTAGCTATAGGTGTAATGTTAGAGACCACAGAAGACATGTAAATATGAAATAAATGCTTAAACGTGTAGCTATAGGTGTAATGTTAGAGACCACAGAAGACATGTAAATATGTAATAAATGCTTAAACATGTAGCTAGGTGTAATGTTAGAGACCACAGAAGACATGTAAATATGAAATATATGCTTAAACATGTAGCTATAGGTGTAATGTTAGAGTCCACAGAAGACATGTAAATATGTAATAAATGCTTAAACATGTAGCTATAGGTGTAATGTTAGAGACCACAGAAGACATGTAAATATGAAATATATGCTTAAACATGTAGCTATAGGTGTAATATTGGAGACCACAGAAGACATGTAAATATGAAATAAATGCCTAAACATGTAGCTAGGTGTAATGTTAGAGTCCACAGAAGACATGTAAATATGAAATAAATGCTTAAACATGTAGCTATAGGTGTGATGTTAGAGACCACAGAAGACATGTAAATATGAAATAAATGCTTAAACATGTAGCTCTAGGTGTAATGTTAGAGACCACAGAAGACATGTAAATAT
>NC_139697.1:2484867-2502367 GCF_964188405.1 Protomyctophum parallelum
CACGCAACAGGTAGACGCGCACGCACACACACACACATCCAACAGGTAGACGCACGCGCACACACACACATCCAACAGGTAGACGCACGCGCACACACACACATCCAACAGGTAGACGCACGCGCACACATCCAACAGGTAGACGCACGCACACACACACACATCCAACAGGTAGACGCACGCGCACACACACACATCCAACAGGTAGACGCACGCACACACACACATCCACACGCAACAGGTAGACGCGCGCACACACGCGGACCGTTTCTCAATACCCGAAGTTGGGAAGTTCTGACTTGCGAACTCCTTGGGGAGCGCTCGGTTGCACTTCCGCATTTGGTGGAATTTGGATTTGCGGAAATCCGCCGAAAAAGGCGGAAGTAGACGGTCCTTCCGGGTGCTTCAAAACGCCACTGAGCAACTTCCACTGACATGCATAGCGGGGGGGGGGGGGGGGGGGGGGGGGTCAGAATAGGCGCATGTGCAGCCTACAACTAATCATTCTATAAGAAATGAATAAAACCACTGCCTGGTTTAGATTTTTTGTTTTAATAAATGTTAACGTTCCATTTAGGCTACTGTTAAATAAAGTATAGAAATATGCATATGAATAGCCTGTTAATATCGGCCTATAACGCACTGGGTGATTATCATATTATTAACCCATTCTGCGCGGGAACCCATTTTGGTGTTAGCATTACGTTATGCTTTAGCTATTTAAAAATAGCAGATCTACAAGCTACTCGGTGGCGCGCTATGAGTCAGGAGGTAGAAGACATTTTTATAATCTGATCTCAGGTCAGAATGGGTTAAAGAACTTGGTCCTGGGCGCTGGGGGTGTTAATATCGGCCTATAACGCACTGGGTGATTATCATATTATTAAAGAAGGTCCTGGGGGTGTTAATATCAGCCCATAACGCACTGGGTGATTATCATATTATTAAAGAAGGTCCTGGGGGTGTTAATATCAGCCCATAACGCACTGGGTGATTATCATATTATTAAAGAAGGTCCTGGGGGTGTTAATATCGGCCCATAACGCACTGGGTGATTATCATATTTAGGCCGACCACGACCGGCGACTGATGATGCCGGTACTGTTGCATTCTGGGCAATTTCCAGTGAAAGGTCAACACAAGTCTGCTCCGCAGTAGACTCTGTAAAGACACTGGTCTGTACTGGTCTGTACTGGGCTCTACTGGGCTCTACTGGTCTGTACTGGGCTCTACTGGTCTATACTGGTCTGTACTGGTCTGTACTGGCCTGCACTGGTCTGTACTGGTCTGTACTGGTCTGTACTGGCCTGTACTGGTCTGTACTGGTCTCTACTGGGCCAAATGTGAACTGGAGAATTGGAATGGTACTTGGTCGGCGACTGACGCCGTTTCACGAGTTCACGAGGGCGTAAGTACAGACAAGTTCGGGTATTGAGAAACGGCCACACACACGCCACAGGTAGACGCACGCACACACACACACAACAGGTAGACGCACGCACACACACACACACAACAGGTAGACGCGCGCGCATGCACACACAGCATGCATGCACACACATGCACACACAACTGCTATGCAACGTAAGTAGGCACGCACACACAGAACATGTGAATTGAAAGTAATGTGTAGTTGTATCCGAGCGTGTGCCTCTGACTCCTCCTCCTTGCCTCTGACTCCTCCTCCTTGCCTCTGACTCCTCCTCCTTGCAGATGTCACAACAGTAGCCTGAGCTGCCCCGCCCGATACCTCGCTAAGAACCTCGCCCTTTGACATTCCTGATTGGTGCACAGCAAGATGACGGACACGCCTTCCAGTGTGAAGCCGCGCCCTACGTTCCGTTCGCCTTTTTCTTTTTCTTTTTTTTTCTTTCTTTTTTTGTTGACTTTTTTTTTTTTTTCTCAAACGGACTTTGTTGCTGAGTAACCAGGGTGGGTTTTCCTCTCCCCCGGAGAGCCTCCACTTTTGAGGCTGGACATAAAAGCTATTTTATTTTTTATTTTTATTTTTTGTCCTTTTTTCAATTTCTTTATTAATATTATTGATATAATGTTATTATGGTTTTTTGGGACCTAAATAAAAAAAATGTAATAAAGACTCGCCAGTTGCCAGTTTTCTTGTCATTGTGGAGTAAATCAGGGGTGGTCAACTTTGACGATGGAGAGGGCCACTATAGTTCCACACTCACTCCAGAGGGCCACTATAGTTCCACACTCACTCCAGAGGGCCACTATAGTTCCACACTCACTCCAGAGGGCCACTATAGTTCCATACTCACTCCAGAGGGCCACTATAGTTCCATACTCACTCCAGAGAGCCACTATAGTTCCACACTCACTCCAGAGGGCCACTATAGTTCCACACTCACTCCAGAGGGCCACTATAGTTCCACACTCACTCCAGAGGGCCACTATAGTTCCACACTCACTCCAGAGGGCCACTATAGTTCCACACTCACTCCAGAGGGCCACTATAGTTCCACACTCACTCCAGAGGGCCACTATAGTTCCACACTCACTCCAGAGGGCCACTATAGTTCCACACTCACTCCAGAGGGCCACTATAGTTCCACACTCACTCCAGAGGGCCACTATATCTCCACACTCACTCCAGAGGGCCACTATAGTTCCACACTCACTCCAGAGGGCCGCTATAGTTCCACACTCACTCCAGAGGGCCGCTATAGTTCCACACTCACTCCAAAGGGCCACTATAGTTCCACACTCACTCCAGAGGGCCGCTATAGTTCCACACTCACTCCAGAGGTCCGCTATAGTTCCACACTCACTCCAAAGGGCCACTATAGTTCCACACTCACTCCAGAGGGCCACTATAGTTCCACACTCACTCCAGAGGGCCACTATATCTCCACACTCACTCCAGAGGGCCACTATATCTCCACACTCACTCCAGAGGGCCACTATAGTTCCACACTCACTCCAGAGGGCCACTATATCTCCACACTCACTCCAGAGGGCCACTATAGTTCCACACTCACTCCAGAGGGCCACTATATCTCCACACTCACTCCAGAGGGCCGCTATAGTTCCACACTCACTCCAGAGGGCCACTATATCTCCACACTCACTCCAGAGGGCCACTATAGTTCCACACTCACTCCAGAGGGCCACTATAGTTCCACACTCACTCCAGAGGGCCACTATAGTTCCACACTCACTCCAGAGGGCCACTATAGTTCCACACTCACTCCAGAGGGCCACTATAGTTCCACACTCACTCCAGAGGGCCACTATAGTTCCACACTCACTCCAGAGGGCCACTATAGTTCCACACTCACTCCAGAGGGCCACTATAGTTCCACACTCACTCCAGAGGGCCACTATAGTTCCACACTCACTCCAGAGGGCCACTATAGTT
Source organism: Protomyctophum parallelum (assembly GCF_964188405.1). Taxonomy (NCBI): domain Eukaryota; kingdom Metazoa; phylum Chordata; class Actinopteri; order Myctophiformes; family Myctophidae; genus Protomyctophum; species Protomyctophum parallelum. The sequence continues at coordinate 2,488,247 of NC_139697.1, forward strand.
CCACACTCACTCCAGAGGGCCACTATAGTTCCACACTCACTCCAGAGGGCCACTATAGTTCCACACTCACTCCAGAGGGCCACTATAGTTCCACACTCACTCCAGAGGGCCACTATAGTTCCACACTCACTCCAGAGGACCACTATAGTTCCACACTCACTCCAGAGGGCCACTATAGTTCCACACTCACTCCAGAGGGCCACTATAGTTCCACACTCACTCCAGAGGGCCTCTATAGTTCCACACTCACTCCAGAGGGCCACTATATCTCCACACTCACTCCAGAGGGCCACTATAGTTCCACACTCACTCCAGAGGGCCTCTATAGTTCCACACTCACTCCAGAGGGCCACTATAGTTCCACACTCACTCCAGAGGGCCTCTATAGTTCCACACTCACTCCAGAGGGCCACTATAGTTCCACACTCACTCCAGAGGGCCACTATAGTTCCACACTCACTCCAGAGGGCCTCTACAGTTCCACACTCACTCCAGAGGGCCTCTATAGTTCCACACTCACTCCAGAGGGCCTCTATAGTTCCACACTCACTCCAGAGGGCCACTATAGTTCCACACTCACTCCAGAGGGCCTCTACAGTTCCACACTCACTCCAGAGGGCCTCTATAGTTCCACACTCACTCCAGAGGGCCACTATAGTTCCACACTCACTCCAGAGGGCCACTATAGTTCCACACTCACTCCAGAGGGCCACTATAGTTCCACACTCACTCCAGAGGGCCACTATAGTTCCACACTCACTCCAGAGGGCCACTACAGTTCCACACTCACTCCAGAGGGCCACTACAGTTCCACACTCACTCCAGAGGGCCACTATAGTTCCACACTCACTCCAGAGGGCCACTATAGTTCCACACTCACTCCAGAGGGCCACTACAGTTCCACACTCACTCCAGAGGGCCACTACAGTTCCACACTCACTCCAGAGGGCCTCTACAGTTCCACACTCACTCCAGAGGGCCACTACAGTTCCACACTCACTCCAGAGGGCCTCTATAGTTCCACACTCACTCCAGAGGGCCACTATAGTTCCACACTCACTCCAGAGGGCCTCTATAGTTCCACACTCACTCCAGAGGGCCACTACAGTTCCACACTCACTCCAGAGGGCCACTATATCTCCACACTCACTCCAGAGGGCCACTACAGTTCCACACTCACTCCAGAGGGCCACTACAGTTCCACACTCACTCCAGAGGGCCACTATAGTTCCACACTCACTCCAGAGGGCCACTATAGTTCCACACTCACTCCAGAGGGCCACTATAGTTCCACACTCACTCCAGAGGGCCACTACAGTTCCACACTCACTCCAGAGGGCCACTACAGTTCCACACTCACTCCAGAGGGCCACTATAGTTCCACACTCACTCCAGAGGGCCACTATAGTTCCACACTCACTCCAGAGGGCCTCTACAGTTCCACACTCACTCCAGAGGGCCTCTATAGTTCCACACTCACTCCAGAGGGCCACTATAGTTCCACACTCACTCCAGAGGGCCGCTATAGTTCCACACTCACTCCAGAGGGCCACTATAGTTCCACACTCACTCCAGAGGGCCACTACAGTTCCACACTCACTCCAGAGGGCCACTATAGTTCCACACTCACTCCAGAGGGCCACTATAGTTCCACACTCACTCCAGAGGGCCTCTACAGTTCCACACTCACTCCAGAGGGCCTCTATAGTTCCACACTCACTCCAGAGGGCCACTATAGTTCCACACTCACTCCAGAGGGCCGCTATAGTTCCACACTCACTCCAGAGGGCCGCTATATAGTTCCACACTCACTCCAGAGGGCCACTATAGTTCCACACTCACTCCAGAGGGCCACTATAGTTCCACACTCACTCCAGAGGGCCACTATAGTTCCACACTCACTCCAGAGGGCCTCTACAGTTCCACACTCACTCCAGAGGACCACTATAGTTCCACACTCACTCCAGAGGGCCACTATAGTTCCACACTCACTCCAGAGGGCCACTATAGTTCCACACTCACTCCAGAGGGCCACTACAGTTCCACACTCACTCCAGAGGGCCTCTACAGTTCCACACTCACTCCAGAGGGCCACTACAGTTCCACACTCACTCCAGAGGGCCTCTATAGTTCCACACTCACTCCAGAGGGCCACTATAGTTCCACACTCACTCCAGAGGGCCACTATAGTTCCACACTCACTCCAGAGGGCCACTATAGTTCCACATTCACTCCAGAGGGACTTCATTACAACTGTATTCAATGCTTCCACATTGCATCGATCCGTATCCGAGTACACTTCATTACTTGCGCAAGCAGAGAGCGCGCAAGTACTAGTTTCGCCAAGGGCCCGTATGGACCGACCCAGCACCTTTGATGCGTATGCGCCGTCCGACGGTACCATGCGGTCCCGGGATGGGACGGTACGCAGCATTGTGTGAATGCCACGGTATCTGCCAAGTGGTCCCGAGCGCGCATCCGGGACCAGAGTGTGAACCTGCCCTTATTGAGACTATTCAAGCCATTTAGGCCTGACGTCGAAATGTAAAAGTCTTCTAAACTCTGACAGTTTTTCTGAAATACCTCATGTTTCTGGATCCGTGGTGCTCAATATCTCACCTCAAGGACCCCCAAAATGTATCTGTATTTTGGCCACCGACCCCCGTCTGTTCCAGGAACCGCCTCGGAAAGCAAAGATCTGAGTTTAAAACGTTCACTCTGAAAGAATATACATTCAAAGGTTTGAGTTAAAAAAACGTTCGCTCTGAAAGAATATACATTCAAAGGTTTGAGTTAAAAAAAAAACGTTTGCTCTGAAAGAATATACATTCAAAGGTTTGAGTTAAAAAAACGTTCACTCTGAAAGAATATACATTCAAAGGTTTGAGTTAAAAAAACGTTCGCTCTGAAAGAATATACATTCAAAGGTTTGAGTTAAAAAAACGTTCGCTCTGAAAGAATATACATTCAAAGGTTTGAGTTAAAAAAACGTTCGCTCTGAAAGAATATACATTCAAAGGTTTGCGCCACATTTTCAAGATTTTTCACAAATAGCAGATCTACAAGCTCGTAGATCTGCTATTTTTCATTAAAGTATAACACGATGCTTCAAACACCAAAAGGGGTTCCCGTTAACTGCATGCACTTTAAACTAGTTTAAAGTGCATGCAGTTAACAGTTTAAAGGACCACTTCACCACTTTTCAACCACTTTTCAACCTATCTTCATATAATGGGTCCTCACTAATAATCATGATAAAATGTCTTTCTACTCAGTCTGTGTCTCATAGGAGGGCTGTGGGCAGTTTAGAAACCGCCTTACAGTGACATCATCATTAGGCAGATTGTTTTAACAATATTTTTTTACAAAAATATTTCGATTTTCATCACCGTGAGAACGATGGCTTCCATTTTCCGCATTGCAACTTTTCAGGACTAGAAAGCCTGCAGTTTCTATTGGCTTAACTTGTATTCCCCATCGATGATGTCACTGGAAGACGGTTTCTGAACTGCCCACAGCCCTCCTGTGAGACGCAGAAAGAGTAGAAAAAGATTGCGCCATTTTTTTCAAGATTATTATTAGTGAGGACCTATTATATGAAGATAGGTTGAAAAGTGGTGAAGTGGTCCTTTAACTACATGATGGGAGCTTTAACCAGCAACTAAAACTACCAAGCCATGTTCCTCTAATATCTTTGCTGTCGGGCAGAAACCTTGTATCTCCTAATACTAATGCTGAAGTGTAATCGGAGTCATGTACAATTACAAATCTTTAGTCTTAGACGTAACGTACATGTAAAGTATTGAAGTGTAATCGGAGTCATGTACAATTACAAATCTTTAGTCTTAGACATAATGTAAATATTTAATTGAATGAATCGGAGTCATGTACAATTACAAATCTTTAGTCTTACATAACGTATAGTATTGAAGTGAATGAATCGGAGTCATGTACAATTACAAATCTTTAGTCTTAGACATAATGTAAATATTTAATTGAATAAATTGGAGTCATGTACAATTACAAATCTTTAGTCTTAGACATAATGTAAATATTTAATTGAATGAATCGGAGTCATGTACAATTACAAATCTTTAGTCTTAGACATAATGTAAATATTTAATTGAATGAATCGGAGTCATGTACAATTACAAATCTTTAGTCTTAGACATAATGTAAATATTTAATTGAATGAATCGGAGTCATGTACAATTACAAATCTTTAGTCTTAGACATAATGTAAATATTTAATTGAATAAATTGGAGTCATGTACAATTACAAATCTTTAGTCTTAGACATAATGTAAATATTTAATTGAATGAATGGGAGTCATGTACAATTACAAATCTTTAGTCTTACATAACGTAAAGTATTGAAGTGAATGAATGGGAGTCATGTACAATTACAAATCTTTAGTCTTACATAACGTAAAGTATTGAAGTGAATGAATGGGAGTCATGTACAATTACAAATCTTTAGTCTTAGACATGTAAATATTTAATTGAATGAATGGGAGTCATGTACAATTACAAATCTTTAGTCTTAGACATGTAAATATTTAATTGAATGAATGGGAGTCATGTACAATTACAAATCTTTAGTCTTGGACGTACATTTTATTAACTGAATGCCAACAGCAAGTTGTATCACAAAACCAACATCAGGAAGCAAACTCTTTTCTATTTATTCTCTCTTTTTTTCTTTTTTTTTGGTTCAGTTAAACAAATGAAATACACTTGAGACACAACAAAAGGAACAACTCTTTGCTATATTTAATCCAAATAGTACAGTATCTGCTAAAAAAAAAAACATATTTCAGTCAACCAGGCTATGGACTGTAGTGGTACAGTTGTACGGACATGTTGACAACTGTTCTAGATGCCTCAGAGTACAGTACAGTACAGTACAGTACAGTACAGTACAGTACAGTACAGTACAGTACAGTACAGTACAGTACATACAAGAGGGGAAATCCGTCCAGGTTTATAGGACCAAGACAAGGATTTGACATGTCATTCAGCAGCATGTTTTAAATGATCATTTCTGCACAAACTACAACGTGCTCAGGAAGGCATGGAGGAATTACATTTTCCATTTTGACCAAGGTGTTGCATGGGTTTAGGTTAGGTTTAGGCATAGTTTATGTAAGGTTAGGTTTAGGCATAGTTTATGTGAGGTTAAGGTTAGGTTTAGGCATAGTTTAAGTAAGGTTAGGTTTAGGCATAGTTTATGTAAGGTTAGGTTTAGGCATAGTTTATATGGGTTAAGGTTAGGTTTAGGCATAGTTTAAGTAAGGTTAGGTTTAGGCATAGTTTAAGTAAGGTTAGGTTTAGGCATAGTTTAAGTAAGGTTAGGTTTAGGCATAGTTTAAGTAAGGTTAGGTTTAGGCATAGTTTAAGTAAGGTTAGGTTTAGGCATAGTTTAAGTAAGGTTAGGTTTAGGCATAGTTTAAGTAAGGTTAGGTTTAGGCATAGTTTAAGTAAGGTTAGGTTTAGGCATAGTTTAAGTAAGGTTAGGTTTAGGCATAGGTTATGTAAGGTTAGGTTTAGGCATAGTTTAAGTAAGGTTAGGTTTAGGCATAGTTTAAGTAAGGTTAGGTTTAGGCATAGTTTAAGTAAGGTTAGGTTTAGGCATAGTTTATGTAAGGTTAGGTTTAGGCATAGTTTAAGTAAGGTTAGGTTTAGGCATAGTTTAAGTAAGGTTAGGTTTAGGCATAGGTTATGTAAGGTTAGGTTTAGGCATAGGTTATGTAAGGTTGAGGTTAGGTTTAGGCATAGTTTATGTAAGGTTAGGTTTAGGCATAGTTTAAGTAAGGTTAGGTTTAGGCATAGTTTATGTAAGGTTAGGTTTAGGCATAGGTTATGTAAGGTTAGGTTTAGGCATAGGTTATGTAAGGTTGAGGTTAGGTTTAGGCATAGTTTATGTGAGGTTAAGGTTAGGTTTAGGCATAGTTTAAGTAAGGTTAGGTTTAGGCATAGTTTAAGTAAGGTTAAGGTTAGGTTTAGGCATAGTTTATGTGAGGTTAGGTTTAGGCATAGTTTATATGGGTTGAGGTTAGGTTTAGGCATAGTTTATGTAAGGTTGAGGTTAGGTTTAGGCATAGTTTTACTGAGGTTAGGTTTAGGCATAGTTTTACTGAGGTTAGGTTTAGGCATAGTTTTACTGAGGTTAGGTTTAGGTATAGTTTTACTGAGGTTAGGTTTAGGTATAGTTTACTGAGGTTAGGTTTAGGCATAGTTTTACTGAGGTTAGGTTTAGGCATAGTTTATGTAAGGTTAGGTTTAGGCATAGGTTATGTAAGGTTGAGGTTAGGTTTAGGCATAGGTTATGTAAGGTTGAGGTTAGGTTTAGGCATAGTTTATGTGAGGTTGGGTTTAGGCATATTATATATATAGGTATATATATATATATATATATATATATATAGGGGGGGGGGGGTAGAGATGGATTTGGTAGCTGTTTGTCTTGGTGGAGGAGCAGAGGGGGGGGGTAGAGGTGGTGGAGGAGCAGAGGGGGGGGGGGTAGAGGTGGTGGAGGAGCAGAGGGGGGGGGGTAGAGGTGGTGGAGGAGCAGAGGGGGGGGGTAGAGGTGGTGGAGGAGCAGAGGGGTGGGGTAGAGGTGGTGGAGGAGCAGAGGGGGGGGGGGGGTAGAGGTGGTGGAGGAGCAGTGTTCCATGTCGGGGGGGCTTGAAGACCAGCTCAGTAGAAGAAATACACTGAGAGAGAGAGAGATAGAGGAGAGAGAGATGGAGAGACAATCAATTTACAATGTAGGCATTTATCAGACGCTCTTAATCCAGAGCGACTTACATTAAGCAAGAACAAAAAAGCATGGGAATACATCACAAAAAAGCATTTATCAAGAAACATGCGTAAGCTAAGAAAGTAACAGTGGAATATCTATATAATGAAGCTATACATATAAACTATACATATATACTACTATGCTATACATAATGTACTATGGCGTGCTATGACTACATGCAATGCAATTATAGTGCTGTCTACCGCCGTAGCCTGAAGACCCACCTTTTCAGACTCCATCATGGCCCATAGCACTTACCCTAACCCCTTAGATAGCATTTCTGTTGGATTATATAGCATTTGATACAGACTTATAGCATGTTATGTAGACAGCACTGTAATTGTATTGTATGTAGTCATAGCACGCCATAGTACACATGTATAGCATAGTAGTAAAGATGTATAGTTTATATGTATAGTGTATGTATAGTTTCACTATATAGATATTCCACTGTTACTTTCTTAGCTTACGCATGTTTCATGATAAATGCTTTTATGTGATGTATTCCCATGCTTTTGTTTTTGCTCAAATGTAAGTCGCTCTGGATTAAGAGCGTCTGCTAAATGCCTAAATTGTAAATTGTACATAACATGCTATAAGTCTGTATCAAATGCTATCTAGGTCTACAGAAATGCTATCTAAGGGGGTATATGGGCTATGGGCCATGATGGAGTCTGAAAAGGTGGGTTTTCACCAATTGTGAATTGTGAGAGACCAATTGTGAGCTTGTATACATTTACGTTTTAAAAATATAATACTTTACCATACTGTATAATTATAATATGATTCATGTACAATCATCCAGGAACTGTTTGTACTCACAGAATATGACTCCAAAACATATGGTTCCTATGATGGCCATGATGATCATCATCTGAAAGAGACGGATATCCACAGAGGTCAGTTTAACACATTGTATGCTAAGCTTTGAAATTTTCTCAGGATTGCTGGTGCTAAGCGATTAACATTGGACTTTTGAACTTTTTAGGGGCACACAGCGAGGGGCCTCTTATAGCGAGAATCACATCGCATAAATAAAAAGTAGGCCAAACATGTCCACTTCAATTTAAAAAAAAGAATTATGATTCTACCATCTTCCATTCTGGAGATATTGACCTTTTTCTAAAACCTGCTTTTGAAGTCACGCTGCTCGCTTGAAAAAACAGCAGAGATATGGAAGGTTGAAGTTGACAGACATTTCAGTTCAGTTTTTTCAGACCGACAGACCGATATAAATATGAGCACAAATACTATCCTATACATACCATACACCGAATGAAAGCCCTGAATGTCTACTTTTAGGAGGAAAACAGTACACATTGTACACGTATACAGTTTGACAGTAATTGGTCATTGAATTCAGCTTGTGCCCACCAGAGATAACTAAGACATGGATCTGAACTGCTCAATATTCACAAAATAAGGCCTATAGCGACATATACATACTATATACCGTATGAAACATAAGACTCTCTGCTTTCATAAGAAAAATACTTCTACTGTAATAATAATAAAAATCACACCCATGTGAAGTGAGCAGTGCAACATTGCACTGCTCACTTCACATGGGTGTGATTTTTAAGCATGTGTTGTATATGGAGAATATAATGAATATCACCTCTAATACTAAGCATGTGTTGTATAGAATATAATGAATATCACCTCTAATACTAAGCATGTGTTGAATAGAGAATATAAGGAATATCACCTCTAATACTAAGCATGTGTTGAATAGAGAATATAAGGAATATCACCTCTAATACTAAGCATGTGTTGTATAGAATATAAGGAATATCACCTCTAATACTAAGCATGTGTTGTATAGAATATAATGAATATCACCTCTAATACTAAGCATGTGTTGAATAGAGAATATAATGAATATCACCTCTAATACTAAGCATGTGTTGTATAGAATATAATGAATATCACCTCTAATACTAAGCATGTGTTGTATGGAGAATATAAGTAATATCACCTCTAATACTAAGCATGTGTTGAATAGAGAATATAAGTAATATCACCTCTAATACTAAGCATGTGTTGAATAGAGAATATAATGAATATCACCTCTAATACTAAGCATGTGTTGTATAGAATATAATGAATATCACCTCTAACACTAAGCATGTGTTGTATAGAATATAATGAATATCACCTCTAATACTAAGCATGTGTTGTATAGAATATAATGAATATCACCTCTAATACTAAGCATGTGTTGTATAGAATATAAGGAATATCACCTCTAATACTAAGCATGTGTTGTATGGAGAATATAATGAATATCACCTCTGATACTAAGCATGTGTTGTATGGAGAATATAAGGAATATCACCTCTAATACTAAGCATGTGTTGTATAGAATATAAGGAATATCACCTCTAATACTAAGCATGTGTTGTATGGAATATAATGAATATCACCTCTAATACTAAGCATGTGTTGTATAGAATATAAGGAATATCACCTCTAATACTAAGCATGTGTTGTATAGAATATAAGGAATATCACCTCTAATACTAAGCATGTGTTGTATAGAATATAAGGAATATCACCTCTAATACTAAGCATGTGTTGTATGGAGAATATAAGGAATATCACCTCTAATACTAAGCATGTGTTGTATGGAATATAATTAATATCACCTCTAACACTAAGCATGTGTTGTATGGAGAATATAAGGAATATCACCTCTAATACTAAGCATGTGTTGTATGGAGAATATAAGGAATATCACCTCTAATACTAAGCATGACGTTGTATAGAATATAATGAATATCACCTCTAATACTAAGCATGTGTTGTATAGAATATAAGGAATATCACCTCTAATACTAAGCATGTGTTGTATGGAGAATATAAGGAATATCACCTCTAATAATAAGCATGACGTTGTATAGAATATAATGAATATCACCTCTAATACTAAGCATGTGTTGTATAGAATATAAGGAATATCACCTCTAATACTAAGCATGTGTTGTATGGAGAATATAAGGAATATCACCTCTAATACTAAGCATGTGTTGAATAGAGAATATAAGTAATATCACCTCTAATACTAAGCATGTGTTGTATGGAGAATATAAGGAATATCACCTCTAATACTAAGCATGTGTTGTATGGAGAATATAAGGAATATCACCTCTAATACTAAGCATGTGTTGTATAGAATATAATGAATATCACCTCTAATACTAAGATGTGTTGAATAGAGAATATAATTAATATCACCTCTAATACTAAGCATGTGTTGTATAGAATATAATGAATATCACCTCTAATACTAAGCATGTGTTGTATAGAATATAAGGAATATCACCTCTAATACTAAGCATGTGTTGTATGGAGAATATAAGGAATATCACCTCTAATACTAAGCATGTGTTGTATGGAATATAATGAATATCACCTCTAATACTAAGCATGTGTTGTATAGAATATAAGGAATATCACCTCTAATACTAAGCATGTGTTGTATGGAGAATATAAGGAATATCACCTCTAATACTAAGCATGTGTTGTATGGAATATAATGAATATCACCTCTAATACTAAGCATGTGTTGTATGGAATATAAGGAATATCACCTCTAATACTAAGCATGTGTTGTATGGAATATAATGAATATCACCTCTAATACTAAGCATGTGTTGTATGGAGAATACAGGTTGCAGATATGGTCTACCAGCATACAATAAGGTCAGACTAAAGAGGTCCTTTTTGTCCACCAGTCGACCTTGAGGCTTAATCAGGAGTTATAGCAGCCATGGGGTAATCTAATAATAATAATAACTTTATGATTATTATTATTATCACGGGGTAATCTAGGCGGTGGACATTGCTCTTGTCTTCATGTCTTTATGGATGTAATTCTGTGTTCATTGTGCCATGTGTCATGTGTTAAAGTGTGTGTGTGTGTGTGTGTGTGTGTGTGTGTGTGTGTGTGTGTGTGTGTGTGTGTGTATGTGTGTGTGTGTTTTGTTCATTGTGCGATGTGTGTGTGTGTGTGTGTGTGTGCGCACGGCTGCTGGGTCGAAAGACACATTTGTATTGTATTTGTAAAATAGTAGATACCGTACATAATTATAGAACATTGATATGATGTTTTGTTTTCTCGTTTTGTGTTTTGTTTTGTTGTTTTTTTGTTCTTTTTTTGTCTTGTTCCTGTTAACTGTATTGTCCTGTCTGTCTTTGTTTTATGTTATGTTTGTTTGTTTTTGTTTTGTTTTCTTGTTTGTTTTTATTCCCTTCTGTTTGCTTTGTTGTATTATTTTCCCTCTGAAAGCCATTTATCTGTTAGAAGGGTAAAGGCACTATAAGCTTAGGCTTCAGCCTACACCTTTTTGGTCAATGTTTCTTTTGCAACAACAAAAAAAAGCAGACACTATTGATTTGTTATAATGACCAAAATAAATAAACTCTACTCAATATCAGATATAATTAATTGCCGCTATGGCCGATCACCGATATCACCGATTATGATTATGATCTCATTCTGTATCGAAAAGTTATAATTTTGTCCATTCTGAAAAATGCATGTAACGGCAGTGTTGTTTTCGTCGACTAGATGAAAAATGTTTCCACTGAGGAAAACTAAATGGAAACCAAATGAACACTAAGCTATGACGACTAAAACTAAGACTAAATATACCAACAATTTCGTCAACAAATAAAAACTAGACTAAAATGTTAGGAAGGGACTAGTGGACAAGAGATCCAGTATAAGTCATTTTACAATTAGTTGCATGCTGAAAATAGCCGATCTACAAGCGTTTTTTTTTGTTTTGTTTTAGTTTTTTACTATTTTGGAGAAAACAATACATTTTAAAATAGTGAAACCAGCTCATGTACATTGACACGTTGTGAGCTTGTAGAGTGGTTTATGAACTATTGAATTGGAGTTCCTACGTGATCCTTTTTACAGACAGAATACCCCGGCATACATTGGTAGATATTTCGTTTGATATTAACGTTAGTGTTTTGCACTTGCAATGCCCTCGCAGCCCACCAGGGGGCGCTGGCTCACAGGTTGGGAATGGCTGATGTTGGAACGCAGACGGTCTTTATTTCAATGTACAGTGATTATAACTACACTCTGAATCCAGAATGACTTTACTGTACAACATGGTAATACTGTATGCAATGCGTAGGAGAGACCTGTGTTGTTTTTGGCAGCAAGTTTTAGTCATAGTCTCTTGAAACGTTTTAATTTAGTCACCTGGAATGTTTTAGTGTTAGGTCTAGTTTTAGTTGACTAAATATCATAAGATTTTAGTCGTCTAAATCTACAGTTGATTTAGTCGACTAAAATGTATTTTGGCGGTGCCTTGATGCCGTCGTAATGACTGATTTTACACTTGATGAAAATAGCCGATATACAAGTTCACAATGTTTCTCGCGGTGACGCATTGTGAGCTTGTAGATCGGCTATTTTCAGCATGGATCTCTTGTCCACTAGTCCCTTCCTAACATGTTAGTCTAATTTTTATTTGTTGACGAAATTGTCAGTATATTTAGTCTTAGTTTTAGTCATCGTAGCTTATTTTGTATTTAGTTTCCGTTTAGTTTTCGTCAGTGGAAAAACGCAGTCGACGAACATTTTTCGTCTTCTTCTAGTGTTGACAAATCAACACTAACCAATAACCCATCATGATCAGGTGACCCTGTTGTAAACGAGTGTAATGCTTAATTGGGTCGTCCACTCACAGTTAACAGTCTTTATATTGAATTGTGCTTGAATTGTACTGTAATTCTGCAAACTGTTAATACATATATTTCAATCAATCATTCAATCAAAAAACTCTAAAGTTTAGAGTGATGATGATATATTCTTGGTTTATTATGTATTCGGTTTAGACTAGTCTCTAAGCAGTAGGTCTATATCTCTGTTATGTATTGGGTTTAGACTAGTCTCTAAGCAGTAGGTCTATATCTCTGTTATGTATTGGGTTTAGACTAGTCTCTAAGCAGTAGGCCTATATCTCTGTTATGTATTGGGTTTAGACTAGTCTCTAAGCAGTAGGCCTATATCTCTGTTATGTATTGGGTTTAGACTAGTCTCTAAACAGTAGGCCTATATCTCTGTTATGTATTGGGTTTAGACTAGTCTGTAAACAGTAGGCCTATATCTCTGTTATGTATTGGGTTTAGACTAGTCTCTAAACAGTAGGCCTATATCTCTGTTATGTATTGGGTTTAGACTAGTCTCTAAGCAGTAGGCCTATATCTCTGTTATGTATTGGGTTTAGACTAGTCTCTAAGCAGTAGGCCTATATCTCTGTTATGTATTGGGTTTAGACTATAGTCTCTAAGCAGTAGGCCTATATCTCTGTTATGTATTGGGTTTAGACTAGTCTCTAAACAGTAGGCCTATATCTCTGTTATGTATTGGGTTTAGACTAGTCTCTAAACAGTAGACCTATATCTCTGTTATGTATTGGGTTTAGACTAGTCTCTAAGCAGTAGGCCTATATCTCTGTTATGTATTGGGTTTAGACTAGTCTCTAAGCAGTAGACCTATATCTCTGTTATGTATTGGGTTTAGACTAGTCTCTAAGCAGTAGGCCTATATCTCTGTTATGTATTCGGGTTAGACTAGTCTCTAAGCAGTAGGCCTATATCTCTGTTATGTATTCAGTTTAGACTAGTCTCTAAGCAGTAGGCCTATATCTCTGTTATGTATTGGGTTTAGACTAGTCTCTAAACAGTAGGCCTATATCTCTGTTATGTATTGGGTTTAGACTAGTCTCTAAGCAGTAGGCCTATATCTCTGTTATGTATTGGGTTTAGACTAGTCTCTAAACAGTAGGCCTATATCTCTGTTATGTATTGGGTTTAGACTAGTCTCTAAACAGTAGACCTATATCTCTGTTATGTATTGGGTTTAGACTAGTCTCTAAGCAGTAGGCCTATATCTCTGTTATGTATTGGGTTTAGACTAGTCTCTAAACAGTAGGCCTATATCTCTGTTATGTATTGGGTTTAGACTAGTCTCTAAACAGTAGGCCTATATCTCTGTTATGTATTGGGTTTAGACTAGTCTGTAAACAGTAGGCCTATATCTCTGTTATGTATTGGGTTTAGACTAGTCTCTAAACAGTAGGCCTATATCTCTGTTATGTATTGGGTTTAGACTATAGTCTCTAAGCAGTAGGCCTATATCTCTGTTATGTATTGGGTTTAGACTAGTCTCTAAGCAGTAGGCCTATATCTCTGTTATGTATTGGGTTTAGACTAGTCTCTAAGCAGTAGGCCTATATCTCTGTTATGTATTGGGTTTAGACTAGTCTCTAAACAGTAGGCCTATATCT
>NC_139697.1:2507367-2532367 GCF_964188405.1 Protomyctophum parallelum
AGCTTGGCGGCGCTGCTCTCAAACTGAGAGGCTCCAGCCTGAAGTGCGTCGGCCCGGTCGTCTAACTCTGACAGCTTCTGGTCCCTCTCCAGAACCTTATCCACGTTCACACGCATGATGTCCACCACCTACACACACACACACACACACACACACACACACACACACACAGGTTAACTCTGACAGCTTCTGGTCCCTCTCCAGAACCTTATCCACGTTCACACGCATGATGTCCACCACCTGCACGCACACATGGACGCACACACACACACACATGGACGCACACACACACACACACACACATGGACACACGCACACCTTAGAGTATATACTCTGACGGCCAAGCTACACCAGGCAGTTTTGCGCGTGTGCGTATGCGTTTACTGCGTATGCGTTTACTGCGTATGCGTTTACTGCGTATGCGTTTACTGTATGCGTTTACTGCGCGCGTACAGTGCGTTTGGATAGGACCAATATATGTCAATGATACCAGCTACACCAGACGCACGGATACCGCGGGCCATCCTACGCCTGCTCTAAAAATAGGATCGGTTCTAATTTCTTTACGTGCGTATATTAATGCCCCCATGCGCGCGTATCTATATATTATCCTCCCGGAAGGTCCCGCACAAACCTGACGCGCGTCTGACAGATCCATGTAGCCATGAAGGGCGTTTGGCGTTATACGCACACACGGTCTGTGCGTTTAGAGTAAACACACGAGAAAAGCCTGGTGTAGCTTTGCCGTGAGACGCACACGTGAATGGACTCCCCGTCGCAGTCAGAACTGCAGGTTCACTCCCAGTCTGCCGCCGCAGTCTGAAAGCCCACCTCTTCAGACTCCATCTTGGCCCCGCCGCAGTCTGAAAGCCCACCTCTAAAGACTCCATCTTGGCCCCGCAGTCTGAAAGCCCACCTCTAAAGACTCCATCTTGGCCCCGCAGAAACGGAGCACTCACTTGCCCTAACCTCCACCACTCTTACAGGCGTACGTATGCAAATTCATGTAATCTATATGTAGACTCTATAGCACTCTATAGTGTATATTCTATAGCTTTACTGTACAGATTTGTTTTACATCACCTATAATCATCAATAATGAGTAATAGATTTTAAAGGAGAATTCCATACTAAAAGGCTTTCTTAACTTTCTTTGTAGTCGTTACGTCCCCACCAAAGAGGTCCAGGTGTTTTTTTGTGCAAAAGCTCCTTATTGGCTATTTCCCCTACCATAAGCCCTAAATGAATTGCATTGAATTGAAATGGAATTGAATGGGGCTATGGGGTGTTGTGCTAATTCGCTTATTTCCATTGCTCAAAATTATAATTATTTCGTATATATCCTCTCTTATATCCACCCCATAGCCCCATTCAATGTAATGCAATTCATTGAGGGCTTATGGTAGGGGAAATAGCCAATAAGGAGCTTTTGCACAAAATAACACCTGGACCTCTTTGGTGGGGACGTAACGACTACAAAGAAAGGTAAGAAAGCCTTCTAGCATGGAATTCTCCTTTAATATATTAGCGCCCCTCACTTCACACGGGTGTGATTATTTATTTTCTTTACTGTTAAGCCCAAACTACACGATATAGGAACTCCTTTAAGCCCAAACTACACGATATAGGAACTCCTTTAAGCCCAAACTACACGATATAGGAACTCCTTTAAGCCCAAACTACACGATATAGGAACTCCTTTAAGCCCAAACTACACGATATAGGAACTTTTGTTTTGGTGTGGTTGACCTTAAAAAGCGTCCCGACCCTTTGGTGTGGTTTGGGCTTTAATATTTCCCCTATACTTACCGTATATGTTGTCATTCTAAATTAGAGATGAAATCAACAAGTTTAAAATGTTATCATTCACTTGATGACATTTATTTGTATCCGTCCACAGCATGCTTTTGGCCAGTCCAGTAATATAAAACACTGTACGTGTCTTTTTGACGTCATTCTACCAAAGGTGAACTGATTGAGGGTGAGTTTCCTAATTAAATTATATGAATTTATATGCTTGTTTTTCATTTTTTTCATTTTAACAGTTTGACTGAATTATTTGGGCTTTTAATCCGCGAAAATCCATCAAAAAAAGCTCCCGTGGTTTGTTACGATCAGAGTGTAGCATCCACCATCTTGGTGCACCCGGAAGACGCACACAAGGCTGGTCTCAATGAGGCGTTGCACCCCATGCATTTCCATTGGCCTCAATTTCCCAGAAGCCCTAGCAGCCCACAGCATGTGACGATTTCCGGTTTCGTCATCATAACAAATGCATCTAGTCTCTATCTCCGCGACGAAGACGGATTTTCTTTTCATTTATTACAATACAGCGGATTAATCACATAAAACAAATGGCGGGTATGTCCGATATGGCAGCGACATTAGCCTGGAGTAATCCATTCCCGGCACGGAAACTGTTAATAGGAGTACCATCTTAAGCGTCAGGCCCTGTCACACCACCTCCTATACTGCGTCACGTTGTCAAAATGTGAAAAGCTCTGTTGCAGCACTAGCCTGTAGCTGAATGTGTTGAATGTGGCTTGGTTTATGCGTCCAAGGTCTTTTAGTACTATGGTATTGTTGTCTCCACCAGGCCAAAGGCACGGGGAGAGAGTATGTTTTATTGTCTCCACCAGGCCGAAGGCACGGGGAGAGAGTATGTTTTATTGTCTCCACCAGGCCGAAGGCACGGGGAGAGAGTATGTTTTATTGTCTCCACCAGGCCGAAGGCACGGGGAGAGAGTATGTTTTATTGTCTCCACCAGGCCGAAGGCACGGGGAGAGAGTATGTTTTATTGTCTCCACCAGGCTGAAGGCATGGGGAGAGAGTATGTTTTATTGTCTCCACCAGGCCGAAGGCATGGGGAGAGAGTATGTTTTATTGTCTCCACCAGGCCGAAGGCACGGGGAGAGAGTATGTTTTACTGTCTCCACCAGGCCGAACGCATGGGGAGAGAGTATGTTTTATTGGCTCCACCAGGCTGAAGGCATGGGGAGAGAGTATGTTTTATTGTCTCCACCAGGCCGAAGGCATGGGGAGAGAGTATGTTTTATTGTCTCCACCAGGCCGAAGGCATGGGGAGAGAGTATGTTTTATTGTCTCCACCAGGCCGAAGGCATGGGGAGAGAGTATGTTTTATTGTCTCCACCAGGCTGAAGGCATGGGGAGAGAGTATGTTTTATTGTCTCCACCAGGCCGAAGGCATGGGGAGAGAGTATGTTTTATTGTCTCCACCAGGCCGAAGGCATGGGGAGAGAGTATGTTTAGTTGTCTCCACCAGGCCGAAGGCATGGGGAGAGAGTATGTTTTATTGTCTCCACCAGGCCGAAGGCATGGGGAGAGAGTATGTTTTATTGTCTCCACCAGGCCGAAGGCACGGGGAGAGAGTATGTTTTATTGTCTCCACCAGGCCGAAGGCATGGGGAGAGAGTATGTTTTATTGTCTCCACCAGGCCGAAGGCATGGGGAGAGAGTATGTTTTATTGTCTCCACCAGGCTGAAGGCATGGGGAGAGAGTATGTTTTATTGTCTCCACCAGGCTGAAGGCATGGGGAGAGAGTATGTTTTATTGTCTCCACCAGGCCGAAGGCATGGGGAGAGAGTATGTTTTGTTGTCTCCACCAGGCCGAAGGCATGGGGAGAGAGTATGTTTTGTTGTCTCCACCAGGCCGAAGGCACGGGGAGAGAGTATGTTTTATTGTCTCCACCAGGCCGAAGGCATGGGGAGAGAGTATGTTTTATTGTCTCCACCAGGCTGAAGGCATGGGGAGAGAGTATGTTTTATTGTCTCCACCAGGCTGAAGGCATGGGGAGAGAGTATGTTTTATTGTCTCCACCAGGCCGAAGGCATGGGGAGAGAGTATGTTTTATTGTCTCCACCAGGCCGAAGGCATGGGGAGAGAGTATGTTTTATTGTCTCCACCAGGCCGAAGGCACGGGGAGAGAGTATGTTTTATTGTCTCCACCAGGCCGAAGGCATGGGGAGAGAGTATGTTTAGTTGTCTCCACCAGGCCGAAGGCACGGGGAGAGAGTATGTTTTGTTGTCTCCACCAGGCCGAAGGCACGGGGAGAGAGCATGTTTAGTTGTCTCCACCAGGCCGAAGGCATGGGGAGAGAGTATGTTTAGTTGTCTCCACCAGGCCGAAGGCACGGGGAGAGAGTATGTTTTGTTGTCTCCACCAGGCCGAAGGCACGGGGAGAGAGTATGTTTTATTGTCTCCACCAGGCCGAAGGCATGGGGAGAGAATATGTTTTATTGTCTCCCCCAGGCTGAAGGCATGGGGAGAGAGTATGTTTTGTTGTCTCCACCAGGCCGAAGGCATGGGGAGAGAGTATGTTTTATTGTCTCCACCAGGCCGAAGGCATGGGGAGAGAGTATGTTTAGTTGTCTCCACCAGGCCGAAGGCATGGGGAGAGAGTATGTTTAGTTGTCTCCACCAGGCCGAAGGCATGGGGAGAGAGTATGTTTTGTTGTCTCCACCAGGCCGAAGGCACGGGGAGAGAGTATGTTTTGTTGTCTTCACCAGGCCGAAGGCATGGGGAGAGAGTATATTTTCTTGTCTCCACCAGGCCGAAGGCACGGGGAGAGAGTATGTTTTGTTGTCTCCACCAGGCCGAAGGCCTGGGGAGAGAGTATGTTTTATTGTCTCCACCAGGCCGAAGGCATGGGGAGAGAATATGTTTTATTGTCTCCACCAGGCCGAAGGCATGGGGAGAGAATATGTTTTATTGTCTCCACCAGGCCGAAGGCATGGGGAGAGAGTATGTTTTATTGTCTCCACCAGGCCGAAGGCATGGGGAGAGAGTATGTTTTATTGTCTCCACCAGGCCGAAGGCATGGGGAGAGAGTATGTTTTATTGTCTCCACCAGGCCGAAGGCATGGGGAGAGAGTATGTTTTATTGTCTCCACCAGGCCGAAGGCATGGGGAGAGAGTATGTTTTGTTGTCTCCCCCAGGCTGAAGGCATGGTGAGAGAGTATGTTTTACTGTCTCCACCAGGCTGAAGGCATGGGGAGAGAGTATGTTTTATTGTCTCCACCAGGCTGAAGGCATGGGGAGAGAATATGTTTTATTGTCTCCACCAGGCTGAAGGCATGGGGAGAGAGTATGTCTTGTTGTCTCCACCAGGCTGAAGGCATGGGGAGAGAGTATGTTTTATTGTCTCCACCAGGCCGAAGGCACGGGGAGAGAGTATGTTTTATTGTCTCCACCAGGCTGAAGGCACGGGGAGAGAGTATGTTTTATTGTCTCCACCAGGCTGAAGGCACGGGGAGAGAGTATGTTTTATTGTCTCCACCAGGCTGAAGGCACGGGGAGAGAGTATGTTTTATTGTCTCCACCAGGCTGAAGGCACGGGGAGAGAGTATGTTTTATTGTCTCCACCAGGCTGAAGGCACGGGGAGAGAGTATGTTTTGTTGTCTCCACCAGGCTGAAGGCATGGGGAGAGAGTATGTTTTATTGTCTCCACCAGGCCGAAGGCCTGGGGAGAGAGTATGTTTTATTGTCTCCACCAGGCTGAAGGCACGGGGAGAGAGTATGTTGCACACACGCACACACGCACGTTTCCTTATACCTCGTCCACTTGGGCCTGGGTCTGCTGTAGTCGTCTGTTGCTGGTGAGGTTGGGGGCCGGGGCTGAGCCCCCCCCCTCGCCGTCTGGGCCCCCCGGGGCTCCTGGGGTACCTGAAGCATCTGGGGTAGACCTGAGAGAGAGAGAGAGAGGAGAGAGAGAGAGGGAGGGAGGGAGAGAGAGAGAGAGAGAGAGAGAGAGAGAGAGAGGGGACACACAGGTTAAAGTAGAAGAGTATATAGCCAATATACAAGCTCATAGCACACTGTAACACAACATGTGTTGTGAGCTTGTAGATCGAACATTCTTCTACTTTTTAGTGACTATCTGTGTCCAAGTCATTATTCACCAAAATTACATGAAAGGTGCAATATGGAGATACTATATCTTGTGCACGTGCGTCTGTGCGTGTGTGTGTGTGCTTGCAATGTTTTGTGCAGGCTGAGTGTAATTGTATTTCATTGCAATAAAGTTAACACAATCTGTCATCACGTGGCTATATGGCTGTTTGATGCTTGGAATGGATTCATCACCATGAAAAGCTATAGTTTGACCCGTCACATGCTACATAAAGCATGATGAAATGTTGAATATGGTGCCTTCTATAGGTTGTTAATGCCATTAACAACCTAGAAGGCAACATATTCAATAGAACATATTCAATATAATTCAATCAATATAGTTTACAACACTTTTTTTGTTGTTTTTCTGCTTTGTAATTATTTGTTTGGTCCAAAATATTGTGTTTGTTGTCATGATTTGTCATGACTCGAGTTGGCTTCGTACGACACTTAAAAGGTCTTTAAATAAATACGTTTTGAAATGTCTATAGAGGAAAAATGCATTGGGAATTATTTCCTGGGCCTGGCGTCGTCATGAGACCCGGAAAAGAAATCGCCGTTCATTTTCCTCATAGGCATTTCTTAAAGTATTTATTTAAAGACGGTTACGCCGCGGACAAAGACAACTCGGATCGTGACAAATCATGACAATGAACACAATATTTTGGGCCGATCAAATCATTAGAAAGAAGAAAATAAAGGCAGGAGACATAACACTATTTGTTTTGTTTTTCTTCTTATAAATGATTTGATCGTCCCCAAAACATTGTGTTCATTGTCATGATTTGTCACGATCCGAGTTGGCTTTGTCCGCGGCGTAACCGTCTTTAAATAAATACTTTAAGAAATGTCTATGAGGAAAATGCATTGGGATTTATTTCCTGGGCCACTCGTTGTTCTGAAAGGGGGAGGGACTGCAACGCTCTATATGGACTTAGACTGTTATTCGTCTCAACTGCTCAATTATATGCTGACATTTTCAAAACATTTCAAACGTAGAACTAAAAAAAACGACAAGCACACAACACGTCGAGGCGCTTTAAGATCAGCTATTTACATACGTTTTGCATGAAACCATTATGTAGCCTATTTATTATGTATCATTATGTAGCCTATTTATTAGCATAAAATAATGCTCAAGTGACCCGATCAATCTTTTTTTATTTTATTATACAAAAATACTTTCTCTATTTGAGTAAAAACTAAAGTGGTCGATAATTGAAAAGAAACTAAGTGCCACGGTGCCAATTATGTGCATTTCAAGTCAAACAATAATTACAAAATATATAAAGTCTGTAAATGAATTTAACAAAAGTGGACACATTTCCTGACACACACACACACACACACACACACACACACACACACACACACACACACACACACACACATGGGCACCATCTTTTATTTCATATTCCTACATTTATTTTGCATAATTTATAATCCTTTTTAAATGACTATACAATATAACATATTGAGTTACATGGCACTGGATAGCCATTCACTTTGAGCATAAACCATACTTTGAAGGGTATATAGGCCTATATATAATATGTATCACACTAAACCCAAGCGTTTAGGTTATAAACCGTTTTAAACACATATTTGTAACACTTTTTAAACGTGTCACAGTGTTTAGATTATAAACAGAAGAACATGTTTAATCGCCTGTAACACTTTTTAAACACATAAACGTGTTTAGTTTTTACAATCAAAGTCAGTCATATAGGTGTTTAGAATTTGAACACTAGGTGTTCTCGTGAGGCGTTTGAGTGAACTCGTGTTCTACTGTATTTTATGACCATTAATAAACACTTGGCATTTTATTATTACACACATGGTGTTTAGGTTTAAACGCGTCACATGTTCCAGGGATTTACAGTATCTGATAACCATGCATGTTCAAATCAATGAAATCATGTTTGCATGTGTCTATATAGGTTGTTTTCCAAAGCTAAAACAATTAACCTGCAGTATAATAATTATACTGCGGGTTGTTTTAGCTTTTGGAAAACAACAACAACTACAAATATATAATTATTATATATATATTATATTATTATATATTATAGGCTCTCTAACTCCGTGCTCTCCGCAGCAACAGCCGCTGGTCAAATGGAGAAGAGAGATTAGTGGATATACAAGCTGCGCGTATACGCACGCACGCACCCGTTTATAGAACAAAGATGGATGGATTTGACAGCCAACGCACACACACACACACACACACACACACACACACACACACACACACACACACACACACACACACACACACACACACACACACACACACACACACACACACACACACACACACATCACACACCACACACACATTTGAAATGTTTATTTATGTCCACATAATGAGAAGTATACAGGAATACCTTGTTACTGTACAAAGGACATAAACACTGCCAGTGCAGTTTGACAGTGGGAGAGCATGCAGTTACAACGTGCATGTACGGAAAAGCATCGTTACATACAGTACAGCTGACATGTCGGACGGACACACACACACACACACACACACACACACACACACACACACACACACACACACACACACACACACACACACACACACACACACACACGCAGTAGCCTATTTGATGTTCGCTGGAAAAGTAATTAAGGAAAGGATGAAAAGAAAACGCGAAAAGTAGGCTATAAAGTTTATATATCGCAATAAGGACCGGCCTATAATAAGACAATGAAAAAAAAACGATTATAAAGGTGCAAAAATCCCTCTAGAAGCGCTAGATGTATAAACTGTTATACATTTTGGGTGAGAAATGTACGTCCCGTGTGTCTGACACACGGGATTAATTTATCCTGACTTCAATTCACAACGTCTCCGATATTCAAATAAATATTTGAACGCATTAAACCTACAAGTAGGAGAGATATACCTTCATACTGTATACGTAAATAATATATAGGCTAAATAGCTATCATTCTGGAATCATATATAATATAAATAATATATAGTGGCTGGGTAGGCCTACTTACATCTCCGCTGCAGCGACTGGTGATTATCAGAGAGAGAGAGAGAGAGAGAGAGAGAGAGACGAGCACACGCACGCGCGCGCGCACACACACACACACACACACACACACACACAGACACACACACACACACACACACACACACACACACACACACACACACACACACACACACACTCTCTCTCTCTCCCAGTTGAATTCAAATCAGTCGCCCGATTAATTCGCGCAGTATAAAAACTGTCCGCAAACAATTAATATTTCCTCGCATAGGATGTGTGTCCCTTCTTGTATTGTTGTTGTTTAACCTGAACGATATATTCTTCTTCTTCTTCTTCTTCTTCTTCTTCTTCTTCCAGCAATAATAATTAATAAAATAAAGTGCGCAAAATATGGTTTTATTTATTGTAGGTGTCTCTCTGTTGCAGTGTCGTGATGTGACGCCAGACTCCCAGAGACGCGCATCCCCCTGGGAGCGTCTCACGGCCCCGGTATCCACCTCAATCCCTGGAACATGTGACGCGTTTAAAACATAAACACCATGTGTGTAATAATAAAATGCCAAATGTTTATTAATGGTCATGAAATACAGTAGAACACGAGTTCACTCAAACACCTGCACGAGAACACCTATAGTGTTTGAATTCTAAACACCTATAATATGACTGACTTTGACTGTAAAAACTAAACACGTTTATGTGTTTAAAAAGTGTTACAGGGATTAAACATGTTCTCCTGTTTATAATCTAGACACTGTGACACGTTTAAAAAGTGTTACAAATATGTGTTTAAAACTGTTTATAACCTAAACGCTTGGGTTTAGTGTGTGCACGGTATCCACCTCATCAGCGCATCCTTTCCAACATTGATTCGTCTAATACAGGGGTTTTCAACAGGTGGTCCCTGGAAGTATTGCATGTGGTCCCTGACCATGCATTTAGTAATGTAGGATTTGTTAAAAACGTCATTCCACTAGTTGAGAAACAGTGAACTGAATGTTCGGTGACCTATGATGACCATTACTCCATTAGTAGTCATTTTACTGACAAGTTTGGAGGTCAAGAAATTCAACAGAAAAGGGGAGTAAGAATCTCAAGAGGGGGAAGTTCACCGGAATGTCTGGCTGAGTCATTATTATTATTATGAAATTATTAGTAGTCAATGGACCATTGGTTGAGAAACAGTGGAACGTATGGGATGCATAGCACGTGTGACCAAAGCATTAATCTTATAGCCCAACCCAACCCAACGGTGGTCGCCAGGTTGATTCTAAGCCAGGGTGGTGGTCTCTCATTCACAATCAGTTGAAAACCCCTGGTCTAATATCACTGTAAATCCCTGGAACAATGTGGAACATGTGACGCGTTTAAAACATAAACACCAGTGTGTAATAATACAATGCCAAATGTTTATTAATGGTCATGAAATACAGTAGAACACGAGTTCACTCAAACACCTCAGGAGAACACCTAGTGTTTGAATTCTAAACACCTATATAATATATATGACTGACTTTGATTGTAAAAACTATAAATAAACTGTCTTATTTGATCAAAGGGTCCAGTGTCACCAAAAAGCCAGAAAGAGCGTGTGCACGTGCACTTTCAGGCCGCGCCGCGGTAAAGTGTTTCCTTAGCAATTAGTTGATGAGATAAAGTAGGACCTTTCAAGCAGTTACCATTACTTCTAAGAGTGTTTATCACTTTATAGCTGTGTTTATCAAGCTGTGTTTATCACTTTATAGCTGTGTTTATCACTTTATAGCTGTGTTTATCACTTTATAGCTGTGTTTATCACTTTATAGCTGTGTTTATCACTTTATAGCTGTGTTTATCACTTTATAGCTGTGTTTATCACTTTATAGCTGTGTTTATCACTATAGCTGTGTTTATCACTTTATAGCTGTGTTTATCACTTTATAGCTGTGTTTATCACTTTATAGCTGTGTTTATCACTATAGCTGTGTTTATCACTGTAGCTGTGTTTATCACTTTATAGCTGTGTTTATCACTTTATAGCTGTGTTTATCACTATAGCTGTGTTTATCACTTTATAGCTGTGTTTATCACTATAGCTGTGTTTATCACTTTATAGCTGTGTTTATCACTTTATAGCTGTGTTTATCACTATAGCTGTGTTTATCACTATAGCTGTGTTTATCACTATAGCTGTGTTTATCACTTTATAGCTGTGTTTATCACTTTATAGCTGTGTTTATCACATTATAGCTGTGTTTATCACTTTATAGCTGTGTTTATCACTATAGCTGTGTTTATCACTATAGCTGTGTTTATCACTTTATAGCTGTGTCTATCACTTTATAGCTGTGTTTATCACTTTATAGCTGTGTTTATCACTTTATAGCTGTGTTTATCACTTTATAGCTGTGTTTATCACTTTATAGCTGTGTTTATCACTATAGCTGTGTTTATCACTTTATAGCTGTGTTTATCACATTATAGCTGTGTTTATCACTTTATAGCTGTGTTTATCACTATAGCTGTGTTTATCACTTTATAGCTGTGTCTATCACTTTATAGCTGTGTTTATCACTTTATAGCTGTGTTTATCACTTTATAGCTGTGTTTATCACTTTATAGCTGTGTTTATCACTTTATAGCTGTGTTTATCACTTTATAGCTGTGTTTATCACTTTATAGCTGTGTTTATCACTTTATAGCTGTGTTTATCACTTTATAGCTGTGTTTATCAAGGTCACAGAGAGACAGAAAGGTGTCTGAAAAAGTAAAGGCACGTCAGAGCTCCCCCCCCCCCACCACCCACCCCCCCTGTTCCCCCTCACTGTATATAATTATTTTACCTCCTTTATGATGAATTCCTGTTCTGTTCATTGACTATAATATAGAAGTGTCTTTATTTGTGTATGTCTCTAAATGTTTTGATGAATTGAACAAGGTGGACCCTCTTGTACGACAGTGGGCGGCGGTGGCTCAGGAGGTAGAGCAGGTCGTCCAATGATCCATGGGTCGGCGGTTCGAATCCCGGCTCCTCCTGTCTACATGTGGAAGTGTCCTTGGGCAAGACTCTGAACCCCAAATTGCTCCCGATGTGCTGGTTGGTATACCTTGCATGGCTTCCGCCGCAATCGGTGTATGAATGTGTGTGTGAATGGGTGAATGTAATAAAGCGCCTTGGATAAAGGCGCTATATATAAATGCACCATTTACCATTTAGCATTTTGTAAACAAGTGTAATGCTTTATAGTGTCATCCACTCACAGTTAACAGTCTTTGTATATTGAGTTTGTGCTTGAAATGTATATACTGTATTTCTGCAAACTGTTAATACATATTTCAATCAATCAAAGACAGCGCTGGCCAACGGACTGAGATGGCTGGACTGATTCTCTCTATACGAACAGGTCGTATATCTGCTTTTATCATTTGCTGTTCATATTCATATCGTGGCCCCCGTTCATTTCGGGATATTGTACCCCTGTAATAATTAAAATGTGACATTTCTTAAAGGGATAGTTCAGTTTTTTTTTACTTAAGCTGTATGAAATACTTGCCATTAATATAGTGGTTGTGACTGTATTCATTGAGTCCCGTGGTGGGAGTTTATCGACAGTCTGAGTGTACTAGAACATTCTGTCCCCCTTTTGCAGGTTCAAGTTGGGTCGGTCACTCCTTCTGTCTGTTATAGTACGGTGTTATAGTACGGTGTTATAGTACGGTGTTATAGTACGGTGTTATAGTACGGTGTTATAGTACGGTGTTATAGTACGGTGTTATAGTACGGTGTTATAGTACGGTGTTATAGTACGGTCACTCCTTCTGTCTGTTATAGTACGGTGAAGTTGAGCTGAGTTGAATTGTCGAGGTCTCCCTCCCCCAAACAACGGTGGAAGTTCCAGGTATAATATTTGGTGAAGTCAGATCCCAGGACCCTACAGCGACTCGCCTGAAAGGCCTGGGTATCTATTGAACTGTAAGGCCTGGGTATCTATTGAACTGTAAGGCCTGGGTATCTATTGGACTGTAAGGCCTGGGTATCTATTGAACTGTAAGGCCTGGGTATCTATTGGACTGTAAGGCCTGGGTATCTATTGAACTGTAAGGCCTGGGTATCTATTGAACTGTAAGGCCTGGGTATCTATTGAACTGTAAGGCCTGGGTATCTATTGAACTGCTGCTGAAGAGAGGGCACCGCCCTATACCCCCCAGCATCTATACCCTATACCCTATACCCCCCAGCGTCTCCCTAAAGGACAGAGCAGCCCCTGTTATTAAGGACACCCCCAGTGGCTCGCCTGAGGAGTCTGGCCGTTGAACACAGAGGTATCTCGCCTGTGACATGAGTTGGGTTGAAATGCAGACTTTAGTAGATTTCTTCTCTTTGTCCTGACCGTGCATGGCAATTGAGGCAACTGACATATTATCGCTCGCCCAATAGTGCATATAATTATACCCTGGAAACATAATTCAATATTAGTTAAACAGGTTACTCACCAAAATAGACGGATACAAGACCAGGGCGTTGATTTTCCAAACGTGTGAAGATTTATTATACAGTTGTAGTTGCATACAAAAATGATATAATTCCAAAAATAAGGGAAAGAAACTAGGAAAAAAAAGGTTGTTTAGGAAAACTGGAGACTCGGACCCTGACCCTCTGGTACCTCTCCTCTCCCCTCTGGACTCTGACCCTCTGGTACCTCTCCTCTCCTCTCCCCTCCGGACTGAAGACTCGGACCCTGACCCTCTGCTCTGAGGGGTTTTATACTGTATGTTCCTGAGGGGGAGGTAACCTTTGTTTTTTGTTTTTACCATGCTTTGATATTTTTGAAGACGGCTGGCGCCAAATAACTCACTATGGCTTAGTGAGTGGGAAAACAGACACACATTCTTATGCCAACTCCTAATTATTCATGGGTTTTTACTTATCAACTAAGGAGATCTAAGGACCTTTTACCATGTCATCTTCACACACTTCCTATAAACATTACATTTTAGCATTCAAAACTAATTCAAACACAATACTGTTTCTAAGGATCCAGGGAGGCTAAAATAACATCATCCCTCTTTTATATTAAAACTTGTATTTCACTTAACATGTTTAGGCTTTACACCATAATGTTGTCATATGAACACATGTTTAGGCTGACACCATTATGTTGTCATATGAACACATGAGCAACCTGGAATCAAACTTCTACTTAGTTAACAGGGAGGCGAAAACAATCATCCCTTTTTCAATTCAACTTGTAAACCATTCAAAACAAAACAGTTACTAATCATATAATCCGTTTCAGGTGAAAACAAAAACACACAATAAAATGAACTCATAGTGTGTCCGCCACATCAGCCGACATGGGGTGAAACTATAGGGGGGTGCGGGGTGTAAATCTCTCCTAAGACATAAAAAAGCCTCTACTCCTTCCAGTGTTAGACCTTTCATTGTGTCCAATAGGAGATGACGCCAGTGAGTAGAATGCGTGTATTGTGTCCAATAGGAGACGGGATGCCAGGGCAGTGAGTGGAGAATGGGTGTGATGTGTTCGTATAAACGCCGCTCTCTCTCTCTCTCATCAGGTTGTTCTGGATGAGTTGGAGCTTTTGGAGGCTCTTTCTTGGGGACGTTTATCTCCTCCAGGCAGATGGTGAGTGTGGATGAAGGTGATGACAATGGAACTGCGTTTCATGTAGAGCTGTGTGTCATCAGCATAGCAATGGAAAGATATTCCATGCCTGCTGATGACTAGGCCAAGAGGGAGCATAGGGTGACTGTATGTATAACAGGACCCCCTCTAAAACGAGATGCAGCATCTCAAGGGGCCATCCTCTCAAAAAAAGTCTGACAAATGCTGGCAAATTCTTTCACGACTCTGCTCTTCTCCTCCAGCTTTCTCTCAAACTCTCTCTGCATCTGCATCTCTATCTTCCTCTTCATCTTTGCGGTCATGATGTCGCTGACCATCTCAGGAAGGAATCTCTTCATCAGGTCTCTTTCTGCTTCCGCCCTGACTTCATAGACCTTTCTCATCTCCTCTAGTTTCTGTCTGTGTCTCTCCTCCATCTCTCTCTTCTCGCTCTCTCTCTCCTCTTTAATCTTCTCCAGCTCTTTCTCCATCTCCTCTCTTCTCTCAAACTCCTTCCTCAGCTCTGCTTTCAGCTCTCTTTTCTTCTCTCCATCCGTCTCCTCCCTCAGTTGTTTCTTCAGTTCAGCCACTTTATCCTCAATCTCACTGATGTGTGCCTTAAGCTTTAGGATGGTTTCCTCTTTCCCCTTCAGAGACTCCTTTAGCTTCTTCTCCAAGCTCTCCTTCTCCTGCTCTTCCTTGTGTTTCGTCTCCTCACTATCCCTCTGAATCCTCTTCTCTGCCTGGCTTTCTGCCTCCTGGAGGGTGATGTAATAATCATGCAGGTGTTCACTAACGCAAGGGTCCAGCTGTTGAAGGAGGTCTATCATTTCTTTACTTGCATTGTTTCCCTTTTTCTTCACCATGTCAATAACTCCCCGTGCTTTTTCTGACTTGAGATGTTCCCCTCTGAGTGCCTCCATCTCCCCGTCATTGATTACGTCCTTAGTCAGAAGTCCGTCCAGTAGAGAATTCAGATTGGCCTCCGAGACTCTCTTAATGAACTCGACCCTCACAGTCTTCAGATACTTCTCTGCTTCCTGGATCTCTATCTTTGTCAGAATTATCTGAGTTGTGGAAGAACCTTGAAGACAAGATGGGGAGTTGGTTTTATTATTTGTGGTATAATGATGTATTAATGACATTTACAATATATATTAAGGTTACCAGACTAGTTATAATGATGTAATACTATATAATAGTATTAACACTACTTATAATGACACTACATGTGTTTAATTTACTGACTAATGTGGAAGTCTATGCTGTATTTAAGCTACATTGGTTGGTGGAATTGACCAGTATAACTTGTATGGGATATAATGACAATATGTCATGGCCTGGGTTGAGTAATTGCTTTTTTAAGAATTCAAGAATGACATCTACAATTGCAACTAATTCAGTCTTCAGATTACAGCTCTGCTGAGCTGTAAAGATTTACATTTTGTCCAATCATCAACATAACAGTCATCTAGTGAGACAATGTTAAGGATCTAAATCTCACCAAGTTGTGGGTTTTCTCTGATGGCGTCATCCAACTCCTTCTTCGTCACCCTCAGCTGTTCACCTTTCTGTTCCAGTTGCTTGTCTTTTTCTGTCAGCAGTTCATTACACTTCTGCAGACCTTTGTCTTTTTCTGCCAGTAGTCGATTACTTTCCTTCAGTTGGTTGTCTTTTTCTGTCAGTTCTCTCTGTCTTTCCTTCAGTAGCTCTTCAAATTTATTGTCTCTCGCTGTCTTCATCGTATCCAGTTTAGGTTTAGGTTTAGGTTTAGGTCTCCATCCGTCTCCTCCCTTAATCTCCTCCCTCAGTTGTTTCTCCGGTTCTCTCTGTGTTTCCTTCAGTAGTTGGTCTTGCTCTTGTATTGTCTTGTCTCTCTCTGTCTTCATCTTCTCCAGTTCTCTCTGTGTTTCCTTCAGTAGCTGATCTTGCTCTTGTATTTTCTTGCCTCTCTCTATCAGTTCTCTCTGCCTGTCTTCCAGTTGAACAGTGATCTTCTGTACTTGGGTGCTCTGTTCCTGACGGTCCTGGATCACTTTGTCTTGTTGTTTGTTGCTCTGCTCCATGACATCAGCACATTCCTTCCAGCTCATCTTCAGCTCTTCATTTTTCTGTTCCAGTTGCTTGTCTTTTTCTGTCAGTAATTTATTCGTTTTCTTCACTTGATTGTCTCTTTCTGTCATTAGGTGATTACTTTCTCTGAGTTGTCTGTCTTGTTCTGTCAGCTGTATCTGTGTTTCCTTCAGTAGCTGGTCTTGCTCTTGTATTTTCTTGCCTCTCTCTATCAGTTCTCTCTGCCTGTCTTCCAGTTGAACAGTAATCTTCTGTACTTGGGTTCTCTGTTCCTGACAGTCCTGGATCACTTGGGTCAGCACTTGTGTTTCTATTATAGAATATAATAGAAATCATAGATATGTAATTTTAGAAACCACACACACACACACACACACACACACACACACACACACACACACACACACACACACACACACACACACACACACACACACACACACACACAAACACACACACAGCCTAATCGATATGTATGTAGGACACATCTCTCTCTCTCTCTCTCTGTGTGTGCATGTGTGCGTGTGTGTGTGTGTGTGTGTGTTTGTGTGTGTGTGTGTCACTAAATGTACAGTAGTAAAGTACTAAGTACTGAGTACTTACTTCAATAAGCTATGTTAAAAAGTTGTATACAAATCAGGGTCGCCATTATCGATAAATCTATTTTCACTCTATCTGAGCCAATATATTGCACTTAAATGAACAAATAAGGTGGTGTCTATAGACTACACCTCACGGTGATTGTGACAAATCATGACAACAAAGGCAGGAGACAACACTATTTGTTTTGTTTTTCTTCTAATTACTAATTATTTGATCGGCCCAATTATTGTCATGATTTGTCACGATCCGAGTTGGCTTTGTCCGCGGCGTAACCGTCTCTAAATAAATACTTTTTGAAAAGCCTATGGAGAAATTAATGGAGAATAATTTCCTGGGCCACTCGTCGTTCTGAAAGGGGGCGGGACTGCGAAGCTCTATATGAATTGTGGTCCAAAAATAAGCAAACTGTCTTGGCGATATTGTCGGGGAGGTGTCTCTGTATCACTTGACAGTCAGACAGTCACTCATATTTGATACAGTCTGTTACATTTCTAGCGAAAATGTAACTAATTCGGCAGCGTTTTCTCTGTCTGTTGATTCTTCATATCCATATAAGTGAAACGGACAGGATTATTTGTTTATTTGTAAACACAGTTCTTATATGAGAAGATCTAAAATCCCCTTATGGGGATTACAATACAAATAAAAAGTACACAAACCTGTGGACTTAGCGCCCTCTACTGATATTAATGTCAGACTTCTATAGGCATAACTTTAAGGTAGCTGCTAATTGCTAAGCGGTTAGAAATGAGATAGGGTTAAGATTGGATATGAGATGATCACATAACTTTAGGCTATTTAAACGTTATCATTACTACTAAGGCCTTCCTAACGTTACTCACTGTAAAGTTTAGCTACATAATACAAAATACTCCAGCAGGTACATGGTATTAAATATTACCACCCTAACCTGTATTAACTATACTTCAGTTGTTGGTCTGTCTTCTGACAGCAGTTTATTTATTTATTCCAGTTGGATGTCTTTGTCAGTATTTTGGTACTTTTATTACATTCTTCATCTTTTTCTGCCAGCAGCACCTTCTTATCCATGGGGTATTCTGGGACACTTCTCTGATCCTGGGTCATAATCCAGTTGTGTCGCTTTTATAGAACATACGCTTGGATGTTTTTTTTTCTCCATATCAAGGTCCATTATTTATTTGGCATTTGAGCCACGGACCACCATTTGATAAGATTTAGTCTCTCAGGCCTGAATCTTCAAATATTCTGTTGTAGTGAAACGTTGATCAAAATAGTACTTCTTGAGTTATAGACAAATAACAGTTTAAGTCCACACTAATTATCCATAGTGTATAAATGATGGATAAGGGGTCAGGACAACGAGGCCTTTTCGTGGAGGAGTCAGAATAACATTTGGACATAAACTGTTATTCGTCTATATCAGGGTTCCCCAATTAATTTTCCTCAAGGGCCATGTTTTGACTATAGGGTACCAGGCTGGGGGCCGAGTCCACACGTGCGAGGTCGAGGTCTTGCCCTGAAAATACATTTTCAGGGCAAGACCCCATTTGAAAAGGACCCCCAGTTTGACATGCAGAGGCTATACTGACCCCCATTTAATGCCATTGATATCTGGGACCCCACCAACAAACAAAAAAAAAGGTTTTTTTTCTTCTTTTTTAAAATTCTTTCAGGGGCCACAAGGAGGCACTCCGCGTGCCGCTAATTGGGGAACCCTGGTCTATAGTGTATTGTAGAGACTTCACACATTTTGTGCCCAAGACGTCCACAGACACATGTAGTGGTAATTATTTTTTATGTCAAAAAGTGGGTCTAGAAAGTGGGGTCACCATTTTGAAAGATTAAAAGGGCAGATATTGTGTTAGGGTCCTTTCAAACGTGCAGTGATTTAACGCGCCGATAGTTCATTCTCAATGAACACTCTGGTGGAGCTGTTGCTCCCGCGACCCGACTACAGATAAGCGGTTGAAGATGGATAGATGGATGGATGGATGGATGGAAGTCGAGCGGAAACAACGCAAGCGTATTTACGTGGGTGGGGTGTCCCGTGAAATTGTTGCACGCGTGCTCGTTTCGTGCACACGCCCACACCTCACCAGACCTGGATTCTGTTTAGCTGTTTTTTAATGCTTGCGTTGTCGTGCCCCTCTTGAGCAGACGTCTGCGTTCATCGCTGTCCATTTGAAAGTTTAATTTTACGCTTTTAAGAGTTAAAGATCTGTAAGGGTCCATTTGGTTACCAACTCTCCATCATTTAGCTGGGGACCTGGTAAGGACCACTGGTTGAAAAACACTTGTTTTAATGAATCACAGACAGCTTAACTGTGTGTGTGTGTGTGTGTGTGTGTGTGTGTGTGTGTGTGTGTGTGTGTGTGTGTGTGTGTGTGTGCGCATGCATTACTCTACTTGTGAGGGCCAAACGTCTCCACATAGTATAATTTGAGAGGACCATTTTCTAGCTCATCACAAGAGAAATGTTTATGATTTGGGGAGAAAGGCGTACAATTATAGGAAAAGATGTAGGTTGGGTTTAAGGTCAGGATTAGACATTTAGAGGTTAAGTTTAGGTGTTAGGATTTAAATTTAATCGCATGCCGGTGTCGCATGGAAAACATCAGATCTACAAGCTCACAGTGTGTCTCAGCTCGACATGTTGTGAGAACGACAACACACATCACTGTCCTGATAACGTTATTGTAAATTCAGTCATTACGACGGCATCAAGGCCCGCCAAGATACATTTTAGTCGACTAAATCAAGTGTAGATTTAGTCGACTAAAATCCTATTATATTTATTCTACTAAAACTAGACTAAACACTAAAACATTCCAGGTGACTAAAATTTGACTAGAACTAAATTAAAACTATTCAAGAGACTAATTACTAAAACTAAAATCAAAACTTGCTGTCAAAAGCTGTGTGTGTGTGTGTGTGTGTGTGTGTGTGTGTGTGTGTGTGTGTGTGTGTGTGTGTGTGTGTGTGTGTGTGTGTGTGTGTGTGTGTGTGTGTGTGTGTGTGTGTGTGTGTGCGTGCGTGCGTGCGTGCGTGCGGCAGCGTGCGTGTGCATGTCACAGTATGATAACGTTTAACATATAGTTTTCGTTGAGTCTGTTTGTTATCCTATACTTACCAATCACATGAACTGATCTCTGTCTTCTATCCTTCAGCTCTGCTGTCTCCTTCCTGAGGTACTCTATAGCTGCAGCTTTAGCTTCAGCTGTTTTCTCATCTAAACGCACATAAAGAGAGTTGAACTGTGTTTTAACAACAACTCTTCATCATGTTATACTGACTGGATAATAAATACAAAGAACAGGCATGCAGGAATCTGAATACATCAGATAAAAACAGACTTTGAAAACTTTACTGTAAATATTATGTTATAGTATTAGGCCTATACATACATTATTATTGTGTAAAGAAAACGGAATCACTGATTTGTGCGTGCGCCTCTGTCTGTCTGTCTGTCTGTCTGTCTGTCTGTGAACGCAGATGTAAATAAAAAGGCTTATGATAGGGTTGTGACGAAGCACATTGTAATGTTTTTCTACTTTGTTTTCCTTATTATGCATGTTATCATTTATGAAAAGAAATATAACGTGTGATGCTGACTGTGTGTGATATAGTATTCTCTCCTATTCACAAGAATGGTAATGGGCTCGGACAGTGATGAGTGACAGGTGACAGAGACTGATGTCGCCACCCACACAAGGTTACATAGGGAGGAAGTGACACACGGGGAACAGGGGGAAACATAGGAATGAGTGTGTAGGCCTACACGGGGGAAGAGGAGCGCCAGGTAGCAGTCTGATTAACGAACGAAGTTTGATCTGCAGCCTTTAACAACAGAACTGTCGGGACCGCCAGGGAATTGAGAAACCGCTTCATTGCCGCTGCCGTCGGGTGATCGGCGTTTGGACTGGAATCTGCTGGTCGATGGTTTTCTACCAACGGAGTTAGAACTACCTACATACCGGTGAGATCGGACCAAAAGCTTTCTGTTGGAGTACCCCATGTGTTTGTTTAGTGAATCAGAGCGGAGGAGCTCTCTGTTTTGGCTAAGGAACTGCTAAAGACTATCGCGGGCGCGCCGCGTCCAATTAAGGAAGAGGACACGGACTTTATTATTTATTTAATTCTACAAAGCGCGGTTTTGCACACTTGACTCTGGGCGGGTTGTTGATTGTTTTGTTTGTTTGTTGTAAACGTTGTGGCGCAGGACGCTACAGAGAGCGTGGGGACTTGTTTTGGGGAGGGAGGGGTTTTGAATGAGAATTGTTTGTTGATTTCAGTCTGTTTACCTGTTCATTTCTTTATGGTATAGGGAGAGCGACAGGGACAGACGCACTTTGTCAAGTGCATTGATTTAAGTGTACACCGGTTGTTTGACAATACACACTTGCTGCATCTCTATATAAATAATATAAACCATATTCCTACGATCCTGTTGTTTATTTTTCCTTAGTTAATACTTTGCCTTAAGACACATAGGGCGATTGTTACAGGGTCAGCAGCGTTTATGTAACCTAATGTATTATAAAATATATAACCATCCCGTGGCGCTCTCCGCCTGTATGCTCTGGGCTGCCTGTCTCTCGATGCGTTAGTAGAAAGCAGGCAGCGATTTTTCAAAAATAGCAGACCTACAAGCTCATAGCGCAGCACTCAACTTTTAAACCTCAAGCAACAGCGAGAAGAAGATTTAAACACTTGAACGCAGAAATCCACATTCCAAACACATAACCAAAAATTACAGATCTACAAGCTCACAAAGTGCGGTGAGTTTGTAGACCTGCTATTTTTGAGGGCCCTCCATACTGGTTTAATGTTTGTTTTTAGTTCAATGTATGTTTTAAAAACACCATTGACAATAAAGGGAAGGTTTGCGCCATATTGTCCCTCATTACGTCATATTGTCTCTTTATTTTTAATGGCATTTAATGTTTGTCTTTGCACCGTTTGTTTTACATCACCATTACATCAAGAGATTTGGTGTAGAGGGAAAAGTGGTTAAAAAAGGCCAGAATTCAAAATGTACACACTAAACCCAAGCGTTTAGGTTATAAACAGTATTAAACACTTATCCGTAACACTTTTTAAACGTGTCACAGTGTTTAGATTATAAACAGAAGAACATGTTTAATCGCCTGTAACACTTTTTAAACGTGTCACAGTGTTTAGATTATAAACAGAAGAACATGTTTAATCCCTGTAACACTTTTTAAACACATAAACGTGTTTAGTTTTTACAATCAAAGTCAGTCATATTATAGGTGTTTAGAATTTGAACACTAGGGGCTGTATTTTGCGTGTCTTAAGTACCAGGTCTTATTCCCTAACTTGAGTAAACTAAAGACCTGGAGGCGTGATCAATGCCATTTGGCTATTCTGAGTGGCCAAAGAGCATTGATCACGCCTCCAGGTCTTTAGTTTACTCAGGTTAGGGAATAAGACCTGGTACTTAAGACACGCAAAATACATGTCTATGTGTTCTCGTGAGGTGTTTGAGTGAACTCGTGTTCTACTGTATTTTATGACCATTAATAAACATGTGGCATTTTATTATTACACACTGGTGTTTAGGTTTAAACATGTCACATGTTCCAGGGATTTACAGTGTACTTGAGTAAAAGTGCAAAAGTATTTGTGCCAAATGTACTTAAATGACCAAAAGTAGCCTAGATTATTATCGCTCAAACAATGTCAAATCTAATGGTCATTCACTGTGAAGACGTGTTAGATCCATTCAGTTTGTCTTCTCTGATTGTGAGAACGTGATATTAATCTGAAAACACATCAGGAGGTCATGAAGTAGAATATGTTTGATACTCACAGTCTAGTAGATCATCAGTCATGATACATGCAAAGAAAAACAAAACAAACATTTGTTTAGAAAACTGCTATTTTAAACAGAGATGATTTTACAAAATGTAAAATAACATTATAGCCAGAATTCAAAATGTACTTGAGTCAAATTATTTGTGCCAATTTACCAAAAGTAGATTATTATCGCTCAAACAATATCAAATCTAATGGTCATTCACTGTGAAGACGTGTTAGATCCATTCAGTTTAATTTCTATGATTGTGAGAACGTGATATTAAAGGAGCATTCAGTGATTTGGAAAACCCCCCCATTAACAAGATGTGCACTTGCACTCATTACAGTGGGGGGATAAGCGACAGGCCAACAGCACACACACCAAGGCTCCGCACCGCTCTGATCTGCTACTGTGTAAGATCTGCTACTGTTTCTGTTCATCTTTAGATATTGTTTATCTGTAACAGCTAAATTATCTGTATTTGGCCGCGGACCCCCATCTGAAAATATGTTTTTCCAGGGACCCCCCAGAAGCAAAGATTT
This sequence comes from Protomyctophum parallelum, assembly GCF_964188405.1. Lineage (NCBI taxonomy): Eukaryota > Metazoa > Chordata > Actinopteri > Myctophiformes > Myctophidae > Protomyctophum > Protomyctophum parallelum. The sequence continues at coordinate 2,530,914 of NC_139697.1, forward strand.
GAGTTAAAAACGTTTGCGCTGAAAGAATATATTCAGAGATTTGCGCCATATTTTCACTATTTTTCCAAAATAGCAGATCTACAAGCTCGTAGCGCGGCACCTGGTGCAGCGCTATGAGCTTGTAGATCTGCTATTTTTCAATAGCTAAAGTATAACATAATGCGTAAAACACCAAAAGGGGTTCCCGTCCTGAATGGGTTAAGAATTACCTGTGGGATTTGGGGTTATCTATATGCAAATTATACAAACAATCCATTTAAATAAACATTAGACTTTAAGACATATAGGCCCTCATTTATCAACCGTGCGTACGCCAAAATATGGGCGCACGCCGAAATTACCGACATTTTCGGCATTTAACATTTCCGGCAAAGCTTGAAATTGAACTTGAGTAGGACAAATAGTCACGTCTGGTCGCGAGCTGGCGTACGCTCTTACACAAGCGGAGCAGCCTTGTCTGAACTGCTGAGAGGCTGTCACAGGCATCTAAACATATATGTATTCACTCCTAAAATGTTTATATAAAATGTATGTATAATGTATATGGGCTACATGTAAAAAATAAATAAATAAAAATGTTAAGGAATATAGGAGATAAAATCGCGCAATTAAAAACAATGTTGCAAGAGATGCTTAAGCCATTTAAACAGTGTTTTGCATGAGCGCATAGGCCTACATGCGAGGATTTGGGATGTCTGTGCTGAAATATTTCCATGACGGGACGTTGGAGAGTATAGTGTAGCAGTGCTGCAGCTCAGCTGCGGAGAGTCCCAACGTGCAGGTATAGCCTACTGTACTGTAGCCTAATCTACAGCATGAAGGCCGATGTCTTTCTTATACGGTATGTGCAATATAATAAACCCGACGCGTCGCTCGAATGCCAAATGTACCGTGCCAGGCTCCCAGCGCAAGTGGGAACTGCATCGGAGATATAGGTATATTACCCAGCCAGCCCATGCACCAGCCACATGAGGCTATGGTTTTGGCTGCACATTCATATTCATATAATGACAGCCCGGCCACTGCAGTGACTAACGACTGCGAGGCAATCTAAATAGACTGGCGAACGTCGGAACGTGCATGGTCAGTTGGTCACGGACGGACCACTGTGATAGAGAGAGACAGACAGACAGACAGGACAGGAGGAGCACCTGCACAGCAGCGTGTGTGTGCCTATTTGTTATTTAATTATGGTTCACAGGTTCAGGTTTTCGTTCACTAATATATCTTGTTGTATATTAAATTAAAAATACTTTAATAATTTAATATACAACTAACAACACACAGTGAAAGTAAATAGCAAATAGCGATATGTGCGTGCGTGCGGGGGGTGAGGCGGGCAGCAAGGGAGGCGAAGCGAGAGGAGAAACAGACAGCTTTATTTAATGTGTCATGTAGGTGCGTGCGTGCATGACAGCAAGGCAAGCGAGGTGAGAGGGAAACAGACAGGGACC
>NC_139697.1:2537367-2567367 GCF_964188405.1 Protomyctophum parallelum
AAGCATGACATGATGGGTTAAATGCTTCTCTAGCTGCAGCATGATGTTCAGCCACACACTCGTTCCACCCAGGTTTAATATTAAAAACCTTTTTCTGTCTACAAAATGGCTCACTATAGCGGCATTTAGAGCTGTTGTGATGTTATCATAAAAATTACAGAGATCAGCAGCATGATGTGTGTCTGTGCAATTCATATTTAAACACCTTAAGGAATCACTTGGCAAAACAATATTCTTTAATAAACTGTCAGTTAGGACAGAATATCTGTCAATATCCTCCTCAGAAAGCTTAGACCAGTCTAGTTTCCCTGTGCTAGCAGTATTACTAGTGGCAGCCAGGAGGGGCACATTTTCAACATTTAAAGTCATAGCTATGGGTCTATAGGTATGTGGTCTGAGGTGGCCAGTCCATATAGCAAACCTCAAGTCTTCCCAGAGAGGCATGGGCATCTGCTGTGCACACACAATGGTCGAGCCACGATGTAGTGTGCCATGCTTCGCTCACATAAGTAAAACTATTATCTGGTAAAAAATAATTTGCTAGACAAAATTAGATTATTTTCATTACAGAAATGAATTGTGTTTTCCAAAAAGGGATTTTCTATCTGAGATATCAGAATTAAAATCTCCAGCTATTATGTAGGCTATTATTTATTATGAGAATATTTTTGTATTTTTCTTTTGGAATACTAAATGCCATTTTTCAAAGCCAATTGGACATACCTTTGTTGTATTTTTTCATATACTTTGTATTTCGACTGCACATTTAACCCCTTAAAGCCAGTACAGTTGATGGTTGCCGACTTTGGCTCTGTACTTGCTCTGCTATGTTGTTTCCCTCTTCAACAAACGTCTTCACCGAAAATAGTCGATCTCTTTCTTAAAGTAAATCCACTGCAGCCTGCGCAAAAGATGGTTTATTCTGGGTAGCTGTATCCATATACAGTAGGCCTATAAGGACTCCCAATATAGGCCTACACATAAGGATTGAAACAAATCAATCTCTGGTTGAGTTGAGTGCTATATTGATAATACAATGTATATCGTATACCTCTTCAGGGGGGTGCGCTGCGTATTGAGCCTTAATGAACCTATTGAACCCCCTTGTTAGACCCATATTGAACCCAGACTTAATTTCTGTATGTTTACACAGCTATTAAGTTATTGCTTTGTGAGCTTGTAGAGCGCCTATTTTCGGTGCGCGAGTATAAATCCGAAGCACATTCCACCTTTCCAAACGTGATCGCATACGCACACTGCGCGCACGCACACACACACACACACACGCACACGCGCACGCACGCACACACAAGCACACAAGCACAAACGCGTTTGGTCAGGTGTATAGCTCTAGATTAATTTAAATAAATATGCGCCATATATAGGAATAAGCTATATGCGGCAGTAGGCCTACATACAGTAGGGTTTCAGGTGGACCCCATGCAGCTAAATAATGCAAATTTGTTAAACAAATGGACCCATATTAGATCTTTAACTCCTGAGAGCGTACAATGAAACAATGGTTTCATTTTACGCATGGCTCAAATGCCGAATAAATCTCTCTCTCACTCTCTCTCTCTCACACACACACACACACACACACACACACACACACACACACACACACACACACACACACACACACACACACACACACACACACACACACACACACACACACACACACACACACACACACACACCATCCATAAGTTGCTGCTGCTGCATGCTGCGACGCAGTTGAATCATTCGCGTTGGTTTCATACACGTATGAATAGGCTATTATTAGATAGGCTATGGATGGACGGACAGACAGACAGTTCATAGAAAAAATAATTTTAGTAGCTTGTAGATCTGCGGTGTGTGATGGGCCTATATAGCCATATAGCTGGCTGAGAGCCATTTATTGCCTCTGAATAAAACAATATCTGATATAGTTATAGCCCACATGTTACTGATTAAAGAGAATGTTAATATTGTTGTAGGCCTAATCTATTCTTTATTTCATAATGGATTAGATAAACTGAACGTTTATCTATAGTCCTAATAAACCCCAGGAAATTACATCTGGCCACAAAAGATCACAGGATCTATTGAATATGAAGGTAGCCTACTGGGGGGGAAGCCACACTGTGTGTCATAGGCTCAATATGTCAGTTTGACACATTCAGTGATATTTTGTGGCCAGATGAAATTTCCTGGGGTTTATTAGGACTATAGTAAATAATAAATAAAAAAAATCGCTATAAAACTTGTAAAGAAATACATATTTAGCCCCATGCTCGAATGCCCCCGCCCCCCTGAGTGTAAAAGAATTACACTCATCTTTTAGTTTCTCTAATAACCTAAAACATGAACCTTGGTTGAAAAAAACTAAAGTTGTCCTTTAAGGCCTCTATGGTGCCAATGTTTGCCAATGCAACATAAAAGATATGCTTGTTCAAGCAGACCAAACTAAGGCATGCCAGCCAGACACTGCTTAGCCCCGCTATACCCAACGGCAATTACCGCTGTGGCAGTTGCGCCCAATGCAACAATACATAGCCTACAAAACGTATCATTTTGGCCACCCGCACTCTCAAGTGTTTCCCATTAACCGTGTCATTACTTGCGCTTCCACGCACGTCATTTACATGCTGCGCTCAGTGCGCTGTCCTTGTGGTCTAGCCTATGTGGGCAAAACCACTAGGAAACTGAAGCTAAGGATAAGCGAGCACAAAAGCTCTATTAGAAGAAATGATAGAGAGTACCCATGGCGGTACATTTCAATGATCACAATTAAGCATGACTGACATATCTTCTTTACGTTTCTGCGGCATTGAACAAGTTGATCCGCCACACAGAGGTGGCGATCATCTTCACACTCCAAACATTGGCACCTAGAGGCCTTAATGATGAACTTTCATTAAATGTCATGCTTTGATCTTTGTTTTTTATCCTTCAGTTTGCTCCATATAGTTTTTAACTTATTGTATTGTTGATGATTTGATTTTGTATACCTGGTTTTAACCTCTTGTAAACTGTTCCCTTTTCTCTTTCACAGGGAAAGTTTTTCATGAAGTTTCAACCTGCAATATGTTTCTTGATCATGATTTTTGTATACTTTATTTAACAATATTACCATTTGTATACCGTCATGAATAATATGGATTATTATGATTTTTTCGTATTACTTTGCACGGGTGTATTGAGTTGTTTATATGACTTTCTTGTTCTCATTTAACCACATGAGTACCTGTCACCTTAAGTTGAGTGATGTCATGTCATTTCGTTTGTTCTGATAGGCTTACCTTTAGGCCAGACAGCCTACAAAAAGGATGCTTTCTCATTTGTGTTCATAAAGATAGCCTCATGAATGGAATACGTTTGGGCTGGCGGTGTATTAATTTTACCCATTCGTGCGCAGTGGCGTGGCCGTGGCGTGAGACTGCGCACTGCTGTGATATTAAAGTCCTGTGGGTGAGTGTCAGTGATGCCTGCCTGCATGAGAGATAGGCTATCATGTCGTCAAGGCAGTCATAATCAACGTTTATTTCCAAGTGACAATGACAAGCATACAGCTTGCCTTATTTGCAATTGTATAGGCTATAGGCGTAAGGGGCTTATAATCATTCACCATTTAAATAAGTGCTTTGACAGTATAGGCTACATTCAGATAAAAGCGAGATCATTTTCGGGAGTCTCTCCAGACTCCCGGAAATGAGTTAAAAACAATGTCAATATATATTAGAATGGGTTATACAAATGCAAAAGGATTCGTTCATCAATGATCAAATCCATGCAATGAAATTTGCAATGAAAATCCTTCAATCTGGTGCACTTTGAGATCAAAATTAAAGGACAACTTTAGTTTTTTTTTCAACCAAGGTTCATGTTTTACGTTGTTATTAGAGAAAGTAAAAGATGAGTGTTAATTTTCTTTAATTTGCTGCTTTCTTTTGTTTTAGGGATTTTAGCTCTTTTTGACGGGGGGGGGGGGCGGGGGCATTTGAGCATGGGGCTAAATATGTATTTTTTAACAACATTTTATGGTGATTTATTTTTGTATTATTTACTATAGTCCTAATATACCCCAGGAAATTACATCTGACCACAGAAGATCACAGGATCTACTGAATGTGATCTACCTACTGGGGGGAAGCCACACTGTGTGTGTGTATAGGCTCAATATGTCAGTTTGTCACATTCAATAGATCCTGCAGTGATCTTTTGTCAGATGTAATTTCTTGGGGTTTATTAGGACTATAGTAAATAATAATTAAAAAAATCGCCATGCTCGAATGCCCCCGCCCCCCTGTCAAAAACTGCTAAAATCCCCAAAACAAAATAAAGCAGCAAATTAAAGAAAATTAACACTCACCTTTTAGTTTCTCTAACAACAACCTAAAACATGAACCTTGGTTGAAAAAAAACTAAAGTTGTCGGCACCCATTTTGGTGTCACTGTTCATAACACGGACCGCTTTCCAGAAGTCCACCTGGTTGTTGGTTTGAAGCTTTCTGGCTATAGCGTATATCAGCTCTAATGGTGTTGTTCTCATTGTTCTTAATATGCCGGAGGGCATATTTGAACCTAGCATTGGTTTGTTTTTTTATGTTCGAACACATCCCCCCTGTCTTGGCCTACCTACATGATTCCAGTGTTTAAATGCTGTAACCTATAACTGTAAAATTAGGGTGGATTTGCAACAGTATCTTACTGTTTTTCACCAAATTGTAAAATACTGTTAAATTGTCATCTCTTTCCTGTAAATTAACATTCTATTCTGTAAATTAACATTATATGCTGTAATTGAACTAATATCAGTATAAACTGTTATTTAGCAGTACAATACTGTTAAACAGTCATCCCTTTCCTGTAAATTAGCATTGTATGCTGTTATTTAACTAATATGAGTAGAACCTGTTATGTAGCAGTACAATACTGTTAAATAGTCATCCCTTTCCTGTAAATTAGCATTGTATGCTGTTATTTAAATAATATGAGTAGAAACTGTTATGTAGCAGTACAATACTGTTAAATCAACAGCCTCTCATTCCCCGGGCCGACAAGAGATGCATGTCACAACCCGATAATGGGTGTCGTCCTGGGTCAGCCTCGACGACATGGTGCGTCGTCCCTGGTCACTCATAGCCATGAATACAATTCCTCAGCCGACATAATGCGTCGGACCCTTAGACCATGCATGCCACACCAGCGTGCGCTAAAAATATTTGTAAAAAACGATACACTATTTTTCACAAACCGCTGTAAATATTCTGACAAAACAAGTTGTATTTCATATCTCTACATCTATATATCGATGGATCTATCGATCTCAGTGTGTTTGTACATCAATTTCTTTTTTTCTGGCATTTTGTTCTGGCACTCTGGCACTGTTAATGATTGATACTTAATGTATCAATCATTATTATAAAATATGTTTGCTCCCGGCCGAGTCCGCGGCAAGCTGCATCCGGTTTGTCACCACACATCTACATACATGGGCACCCTTGGACTGTTTCCGTATCCTGTCTAACAGGATCTCGACCATATATATATGATCTTGAATACTATAATAATAAAAATAACAATAATTATTCAGCGGTCTGAATGCATGTATTTAAATACATGTAACTGTAAATGATAGAATAAATTGTTATTTACATTATTCATGTTTACCTTAGAAGACAGAAGAGGAGAGAGACAGAGCACATGCAGTTGGTGTTGGTGTGAGAGAAGATGAGACTGGCTGACTGGCAGCCAGACTGTTAGACTCATATAGGTTGGAAGGAGATGGATTTTAAACTTTGTCATAGAACGTCAAAGCCTTGATTGATTGATTGATTGAAATATGTATTAATAGTTTGCAAAATTACAGTACATTTCAAACAAACTCAATACAAAGACTGTTAACTGTGAGTGGACGACCCAATTAAGCATTACACTTGTTTACAACAGGGTCCACCTGTGTGTGTGTGTGTGTGTGTCAAGACATTTGATTAGCAACTACACACACCTGTTGCAAGGTGTCACTGTGAGCTCCTCTCCTCTCCTCTCCTCTCCTCTCCTCTCCTCTCCTCTCCTCTCCTCTCCTCTCCTCTCCTCTCCTCTCCTCTCCTCTCCACAAACAGACTTTAAAACATGTTTTTTAATGTTTTTCTACATACACTAGACGTATTCTTCATATTTGGAGCATGCCGAATTCAATGGCGGCGGTCTCGAATTTCCACGACGTTTGCAAAGGTCAAAGGTCAGCCAAAAGACTGCCACCGTGACCTTTGGGCCAAATGCCTTAAAAATGGGGTGAGAAATATTGTTTTAAATATGTAACACCCCCCAATATCCATATTCAGACCATGACGAATAAAATGGCATTGGTCTAGATTTTTTGGGACTCTTAATAGTGCCCAATAACGGCAAAAAGACTCGCCATTTAAGCCTAGGGTTAGATTTGAGGTTCCCAAGGTCGCAGAACAAAACCGAGACTATCACGACGATCGGCTCGTCGCTGTGATCGCAGAGGTATAAGTCTCATCCCGAACAGACTTACGATAAATGGTAAATGGTAAATGGTGCATTTATATAGCGCCTTTATCCAAGGCGCTTTACAGAGATTGTGCATTACATTCACCCATTCATACACCGATGGCAGCGGAAACCATGCAAGGCACCAACTAGCACATCGGGAGCAATTAGGGGTTCAGTGTCTTGCTCAAGGACACTTCGACAGTAACTCTGGGGGAGCCCGGGTTCGAACTGGCAACCTTACGGCAACCTTACGGTTACCATCCAGGCACTCTACCCCTGAGCCACCGCCGCCGCCGCCCAGCCACGATCATCGACGTAGGCACGCTGAACGTCAGACCTTTGCTTCTCTAGAACGCCACAACGGTAAGGCCTTCCGGTCTGATTTTCGGATATGTTATAGAGCTTGCAGAGACGCACGCGTGGATCTATAGAACGTCCTCGGGCGACCTTTCTAGGAGGCGGGGTCTTGTTTCACTTTTTCAGTCAGAATGCTGTTAAAGTCTATGGGTCTATGAGCTGTCTGATGCACACAGCTAAAGTGAAGGGCGTTTTGTAAGACTGTCGGAGGCGTACATCGAAGACACCAAACCGTTCGTCTCGGCTAGCTCTCCGACATATTCGAACGTCGGACCGTAATGTTATATCGTTAGCGCGTTGTCGCGCGTCAAAGTCGGCAAATTGTAGGCCTTCGTTCAGGGCTACCGCCACGACTGTATGTCCGTTTGGCCCGAAACTTATACGGCTGGGATCGGGGCCGCGACCCGGTCGCGGTGATGGTCTCGGAATTGTTCTGCGACTTTCGCGTCAAAGTCGCACATTTCGAGGCATTCGTGCAGGGCTACCAACGCGACCGTATATCCGTTTGGCCCAAAACCTATATGGCTGCGATCAGGGCCGCGACCCGGTCGCAGTGATGGTCTCGGATTATTTGTGCGACTTTCACAACTTTTCTCACTAATTTAGGCCTCTTGCTAACTTAAGCCCCGCCTCCTCTTGCTAACTTAAGCCCCACCTCCTTTTTTGTGGGAGTGGTTTATGTAAATTAGGGGCGTGTCTAATGGGGGGGTTCTGATGCTTATTAGGAGTGTGTCTAAAGCTAATTAGGGGCGTGTTTAATGAACCGGCCCGCAAGATGATTTAATCTGGGCCCCCACCTGTAGAGCATTAATTTATGAGTCTGTCAAAAAAGAAAGTAAGTCTCTAGCACATTCCTGTCAAAAGTTATGATTTTTTAAAGAAATATAAACCAAAATACTCATTCCCAGTTTTGTGCTAGTCTGATTGCTGTCAGCTGTGCTCAATTCAATGGATTGAATGACGAGGCATGTCCCCCCCCTCTCTCTGCTGTTGCGTGTCAGAGTACTATATACTTCTCCAGTACAAGGTCTATAGCCGAGGGACCATTCAGTTCACAGCTTATGCCGTTATTTTACTAGAGACTGTAATTTAACAGTAGAATGCAGTATTTTATGCAAAGCCACATGGAAATAGGCCACACCCAGGTTTTCCCTTCAACAACACAAAAGAACAAAAGAAGAAGCAGAAAGAAGACTGATAATCGAAGAAGAAAATCAGACTGATATTAAGGTAAGCAAGTTGCCTACAGTCTATATTTGTATGTTTTAAACAACATCTGCTAGCTGCTAGCAACATTGCTCAAGCTACACAACTTACTTTGCCAACGTTGGCAATCAGATCTATAATCACACCAACCTTTTAAACATCAATAGGTGAGCAAGATGATATCATGTCATGTGTACATATTCTGCTCTGATATGTTAACATATATGTGAGTGAGGCACAGGAGGACCCACATTTGCACACCCAATGCTTCTTTTAAGTGTGTTCATCCTGCAGATGTCAAAGACATTTCCAAACATACAGAACATTTAAAGTGTATAATGTTTCCCAGGGCTTGGATGGGGATTTGACTCTTCATGTAATTCAGCTTCTTGCAACCCATTTAGGAGAAAGCCAAGATGGACTGCTGATTTTGGCTAATGTGAGTATATTGATCAATTATTGTTCAATATTGTGATTGTACACATGCTACAACATTATTATTTTTGTTCTAATTTATTTTAACTTTTCAGTGGTCTGACAAAAGTGATGACGTCGAGAGAAATTTCATCCTACCAGCCAGTCCTCGACTCTGCTTGGTATGTATTTTTGTGTAAAAAATGCCCTTTGTGTAAAATGAGGCAATCATAGAACCTTCATGTGAAGATGCCATGCCTTAATTGTATTTTAAGTGAAGATACATCTTTCTCAACTGAAACTGAAATGAAAAGTAGAGAGAGTCTTCTGTTCCATAAGTATTTCCTGCCCTTATTGCAATCCAAGCAACTGCCATTTTTCATGTTTTTGAGAAATATTAAAATGGAATCAAATGAATGTGCATGATAGTAAATACTTCTGTAGTCTCAATCTAATTTCAAACTCTGTATTTACTATTTACAGGGAATGAGTCCATGACAAGCCAGTGGATTATCAGGGTTGAGGGGCACGTGATCTGTGAGGGCATTCGGGTCAGGAGTTGCTGCACTGTTTGCGGTGTTCTACATTTTCAACTTCAAGTACCAAGACGAGGCCTTCAGAACCCTGGAATTCATTCAAAGGTATCTATTGCTGGTGTAAACATCATAGGTAATCCAAGCTCAGATATATTGTATATCTCTGCTGCCGGGAGTAAACCTCATAACTCCAAAATATTAATTTTTCAGGAAATGGAAATTAAGAAAACCTTATATTTTTAAAACAAAGCAATACACCCTCATCAAAGTTGGTGTTGTAACTTTATATATTGTCAATTACTTCCATGAGAGGGGGAGAGGTGGTGGAGTTGGCTGCTTTAGCAGACATTTTGAGGGTCCAATGAAGTTAAGAGGTTTTGTCCAAAGCACTTTTTACTACTTTACATTGGTTCAATGTTTTCGAAACAACACACAGACGTTTTTTTTAAACATCAAAAATTGAGTTTTGAGGTTTCCTCCCAACAGCAGTGGTAATGGTAAAGATAAGGCCTCTTCAATTAATTTCAGGCTAACAAAGGCCCCGTAGCTGAGAGAGATGCAGGTACCCACGCACACTACAAAAACGTAATTGAATAATATTGTGTTTCAGATTAAACCTTTATAGGTAGATTCATAGACTGGTTTCACAGCACTATCATCAGTGTTGTGTAAAATGTTGTTTGTTTGCCTTTTTTTATACCAAACCTCTAATGCATATATCCAATCTACACACTGACAGTACAAAATGCCACAGTGTGATGCATTGTAAGCTTGTAGATCTGCTATTTTCTGTGAATGCTCCCACCTATAGTATTTTGGACAAATTATTTTCCTTATTCCTTTCCCATAGATGGTTCATCCGTATTCACCCTGAAAGAGGTACCAAGGCCACCACTGGAACGGTTGTCTCCAAGAAGACGGGGAAACTGTTGCAGAAGAAGCCAGTGAGCGTCAACCCACAAGTAGCCACACTGCTGAAAAAACTGGTTGATTTTGAGTGGGAATTCATTGGTAGGTCACAGATATACTGTAGCAGCACTGTAGCACATTACCAGTCTACTGATGTATGTTAATGTTAATGTAAATGTACCATTTTAAAAGCATACTTATTTACATGCACATTGAGGGTGGGTGCTGGGCCAATAGTCTAGTCTACTAGAGCTTTCACACAGGTTTCAGGCAAAGGATTTACCTTATTATTGCAACAACATTTCGATCAACATTTTTAACCCTAGTCCCCCAAATGTTTTATGTTTTTGAGAAATATTTTGTTCATCTATTAAAATGGAGACAAATGAATGTGCATGATAGTAAATACTTCTGTAGTCTCAATCTAATTTCAAACTTTGTATTTACTATTTAACAGGGAATGAGTCCATGACAAACAGCCAGTGGATGATCAGTGTTGAGGGTCACGTGATCTATGAGGGCATTCGGGTCAGGAGTTGCTGTTTTCTGTGTTTTCAACTTCAAGTACCAAGACGAGGCCTTCAGAACCCTGGAATTCATTCAAAGGTATCTATTGCTGGTGTAAACATCATAGGTAATCCCAGCTCAGATATATTGTATATCTCTGCTGCCGGGAGGAAACCTCATAACTCCAAAATGAAAAATATCCATTTTATAAATATTTAAAATATTATTTATCAATATACACCCAAATTGTGTACCTCCCCTACTGTGTACCACCCACACAAACAGCAGGTGAGTCTCATCACTCTTGAGGAGCTGGGAATTTGACATTGTAGAATATACAAGTATACCAGAATACACAATAGCCTTTTTAAAACCAGATGAATGGCCCATTTAGATCTATAGGTTGGCACTTGTTACCTGACTGCAACATTGTCTGTAACTCTACACTACTGGTGTGCAACCTCTATTATATACCTCCTTTCAAAGTTTTTCATTTTGAACCTTTTTAAATGTAATTAGCAGCTACATTGTTTTGCTTAATATTTTTGTTGTTTGTTTTACAGGAACTCCTGATTGAGGAGCCACGCGATGCAAACCAAGCCAAGGCCTCTTCCTTTCTCCATCGCTTCCCAATTTCTCCCTTTCATGTTAAGTATTTGCACTTCAACTGTGATGCACTGCTGTTAAAATGATTTTATTGATGCTGCATATTAATATTGCGTATGACGCAGATGATGCTGTTACCTTTCATGTCAAGTATTTTGCATGTTGGCTAGACTGATACAATGCTTGTTCTTGATGCTGCTGTTATAATATTGCATTATAATGCAGATGCCGTTTTTGCCATGTCCTGTCATTCAGGATTTTAAATGACAGTTTGTTAATTGAAACAGTTTATCTTTTATTTATTTTGTTTTAACAGTTTATCTTTTATTTATTTTGTTTTTTGGGGGGGTGGGGGGATATTAATTGAGACTTTTTGCTCATTGTCTACCCATGCATGAGTCTGTCATTTATTATTGATTGCATTTAAAATAATAGAAAAAGCCAAAAAAGTTTTAATGGAGACTATTGTTGAATAGCAGCTTTAATAATAAACCAACTGTGTTGAATATCTATACCTGTGTGTTTTGTATTAGTTGTATATCAAGAATTGAATTTTTATTACATTTTATTGAAAACATGCATACTGGAACATACTGTAAAATGACAGTAAAACCCATAGTTATACTGTATTTTTACTGCATTTGAAAATACTGTATGCTGTTAAATTACCATGAACCCACATTTAATTTAAAGTTATATACTGTAATTGAAAAAAAAAGTATGCTGTTTAATTACCATGAACCCACATTTAATTTACAGTTATGTACTGTAATTGAAAAACAGTATGCTGTTAAATTACCATAGGCCTACATTTAATTTACAGTTATGTACTGTAATTGAAAAACGGTATGCTGTTAGGCCTACATTTAATTTACAGTTATATACTGTAAATGAAAAAACTGTATATCTACTGTAAAATGAATTACAGTAGATGTACTGTAAAATAACAGTAAATTGCGGGCGTCAGTGCTGCCAGTAATTTACTGTAATAATACAGTGAAATCTCTTACAGTATATACTCTACCTTTTTCTGTCTACAAAATGGATCACTAGCGGCATTTAGAGCTGTTGTGATGTTATCATAAAAATTACAGAGATCAGCAGCATGATGTGTGTCTGTGCAATTCATATTTAAACACCTTAAGGCATCACTTGGCAAAACAATATTCTTTAATAAACTGTCAGTTAGGACAGAATATCTGTCAATATCCTCCTCAGAAAGCTTAGACCAGTCTAGTTTCCCTGTGCTAGCAGTATTACTAGTGGCAGCCAGGAGGGGCACATTTTCAACATTTAAAGTCATAGCTATTAGGTATGTGGTCTGATGTGGCCAGTCCATATAGCAAACCTCAAGTCTTCCCAGAGAGGCATGGGCATCTGCTGTGCACACACAATGGTCGAGCCACGATGTAGTGTGCCATGCTTCGCTCACATAAGTAAAACTATTATCTGGTAAAAAATAATTTGCTAGACAAAATTAGATTATTTTCATTACAGAAATGAATTGTGTTTTCCAAAAAGGGATTTTCTATCTGAGATATCAGAATTAAAATCTCCAGCTATTATGTAGGCTATTATTTATTATGAGAATATTTTTGTATTTTTCTTTTGGAATACTAAATGCCATTTTTCAAAGCCAATTGGACATACCTTTGTTGTATTTTTTCATATACTTTGTATTTCGACTGCACATTTAACCCCTTAAAGCCAGTACAGTTGATGGTTGCCGACTTTGGCTCTGTACTTGCTCTGCTATGTTGTTTCCCTCTTCAACAAACGTCTTCACCGAAAATAGTCGATCTCTTTCTTAAAGTAAATCCACTGCAGCCTGCGCAAAAGATGGTTTATTCTGGGTAGCTGTATCCATATACAGTAGGCCTATAAGGACTCCCAATATAGGCCTACACATAAGGATTGAAACAAATCAATCTCTGGTTGAGTTGAGTGCTATATTGATAATACAATGTATATCGTATACCTCTTCAGGGGGGTGCGCTGCGTATTGAGCCTTAATGAACCTATTGAACCCCCTTGTTAGACCCATATTGAACCCAGACTTTCTGTATGTTTACACAGCTATTAAGTTATTGCTTTGTGAGCTTGTAGAGCGCCTATTTTCGGTGCGCGAGTATAAATCCGAAGCACATTCCACCTTTCCAAACGTGATCGCATACGCACACTGCGCGCACACACACACACACACACACACACGCACACGCGCACGCACGCACACACAAGCACACAAGCACAAACGCGTTTGGTCAGGTGTATAGCTCTAGATTAATTTAAATAAATATGCGCCATATATAGGAATAAGCTATATGCGGCAGTAGGCCTACATACAGTAGGGTTTCAGGTGGACCCCATGCAGCTAAATAATGCAAATTTGTTAAACAAATGGACCCATATTAGATCTTTAACTCCTGAGAGCGTACAATGAAACAATGGTTTCATTTTACGCATGGCTCAAATGCCGAATAAATCTCTCTCTCACTCTCTCTCTCTCTCTCTCACACACACACACACACACACACACACACACACACACACACACACACACACCATCCATAAGTTGCTGCTGCTGCATGCTGCGACGCAGTTGAATCATTCGCGTTGGTTTCATACACGTATGAATAGGCTATTATTAGATATGCTATGGATGGACGGACAGACAGACAGTTCATAGAAAAAATAATTTTAGTTAGCTTGTAGATCTGCGGTGTGTGATGGGCCTATATAGCCATATAGCTGGCTGAGAGCCATTTATTGCCTCTGAATAAAACAATATCTGATATAGTTATAGCCCACATGTTACTGATTAAAGAGAATGTTAATATTGTTGTAGGCCTAATCTATTCTTTATTTCATAATGGATTAGATAAACTGAACGGAGCCGCATTGGCCATGCGTATGTATCCTATCCTACTGCGTATAGCGAAGGCGACGCATAGCAATATTCTCATAATAAATAATAGCCTACAATACATAATAGCCTATCATAGGCTAAAGGCTATAATATTGATATTATTCCATTGTTATGTTTGGTTTCACTGTCAATTGGGCTGCTTTATTTCTGCCTGTGAAAACATACGCTCTGTACCACTCTCGCTTCTGATATCTCTCTCTGGGAAAAAAACAACTAGTAATGCACGGACACGCTGCGCATCTGGGGTTCGGTATAGTTAAGTCGTATTAGCCTCTTATATTGTAATTGTAGGCCTCTCAATAAAGAGGATGCTGTTCCAAGAGTTTGTATATGCACCCCCTTCTAGGCTACCTTTGATGAGATGACGCAGCCGTTGTTGAAGGAATCTGACGAGTCGTTTTAATAAAATCGCATGTCGCAACTCCCCTTTCATGACTGACGAGATATTGTTGTATAGATATACACACATATGGGTGTATATATATATATATATATATATGATTCCAGTGTTTAAATGCTTCTCTAGCTACTCTACCTTTTTCTGTCTACAAAATGGATCACTAGCGGCATTTAGAGCTGTTGTGATGTTATCATAAAAATTACAGAGATCAGCAGCATGATGTGTGTCTGTGCAATTCATATTTAAACACCTTAAGGCATCACTTGGCAAAACAATATTCTTTAATAAACTGTCAGTTAGGACAGAATATCTGTCAATATCCTCCTCAGAAAGCTTAGACCAGTCTAGTTTCCCTGTGCTATAGCAGTATTACTAGTGGCCGCCAGGAGGGGCACATTTTCAACATTTAAAGTCATAGCTATGGGTCTATACTAGGTATGTGGTCTGATGTGGCCAGTCCATATAGCAAACCTCAAGTTTTCCCAGAGAGGCATGGGCATCTGCTGTGCACACACAATGGTCGAGCCACGATGTAGTGTGCCATGCTTCGCTCACATAAGTAAAACTATTATCTGGTAAAAATTATTATTATTATTTTTTCATTACAGAAATGAATTGTGTTTTCCAAAAAGGGATTTTCTATCTGGGCTGATGGCTCCGTTCAGTTTATTTAATCCATTGCTTATGAAATAAAGAATAGATTAGGCCTACAACAATATTAACATTCTCTTTAATCAGTAACATGTGGACTATAACTATATCAGATATTGATCTACAAGCTGACTAAAATATTGTTTTCTATGAACTGTCTGTCTGTCCGTCCATCCATAGCCTATCTAATAATAGCCTATTATGATTATAAAATGGGTCACCACGTCATACGTGTATAAACCAACGCGAATGATTAAACTGCGTCGCAGCATGCAGCAGCAGCAACTTATGGATTGTGTGTGTGTGTGTGTGTGTGTGTGTGTGTGTGTGTGTGTGTGTGTGTGTGTGTGTGTGTGTGTGTGTGTGTGTGTGTGTGTGTGTGTGTGTGTGTGTGTGTGTGTGTGTGTGTGTGTGTGTGTGTGTGTGTGTGTGTGTGTGTGTGTGTGTGTGTGTGTGTGTGTGTGTGTGAGAGAGATTTATTCGGCATTTGAGCCATGCGTAAAATGAAACCATTGTTTCATTGTACGCTCTCAGGAGTTAAAGATCTAATATGGGTCCATTTGTTTACCAATTTTGCATTATTTAGCTGGGGTCCACCTGAAACCCCCTCAAGGACCACTGGTGGTCCCCGGACCTGTGTGTGTGTGTGTGTGTGTGTGTGTGTGTGTGTGTGTGTGTGTGTGTGTGTGTGTGTGTGTGTGTGTGTGTGTGTGTGTGTGTGTGTGTGTGTGTGTGTGTGTGTGTGTGTGCGCGCGCAGTGTGCGTATATGCGATCACATTTGGAAAGGTGGAATGTGCTTCGGATGCCAGGCTGTGCGCCATGTAGCCGGATTTATACTCGCGTACCGAAAATAGGCGCTCTACAAGCTCACAAAGCAATAACTTAATAGCTGTGTAAACATACAGAAAGTCTGGGTTCAATATGGGTCTAACAAGGGGGTTCAATAGGTTCATTAAGGTTCATTATTAATTCGTATTGACTTATGCTTTCGTTTTAAATGTTTCTGCATATATTATATATACTGTTAATATTTTAATCAATCAATCAATCAATCAATCAATCAATCAATCAATCATTCAGGTTCATGTCGTTGGGGTACCTGCCCCTAAATGGTTTCTGAACCCATTACATTTTATATAGACAACTAGAATGTATACGTTTCTGACCATGCGGGAACAAAGCATTCATTGTAGCCTTTATTCATTCACATTGTTTTAGGATTTCATCAAAACTGGAACGCTGCGGTTTCATTGTACGCTCTCAGGAGTTAAAGATCTAATATGGGTCCATTCATTTGTTTACCAATTTTGCATTATTTAGCTGCAGGGTTCCACCTGAACCCCCCTCAAGGACCTCTGCATGGTGGTCCCCCTTGTTAGACCCACATTGAACCCAGACTTTCTGTATGTTTACACAGCTATTAAGTTATTGCTTTGTGAGCTTGTATTCGCCTATTTTCGGTACTGACATCCGAAGCACATTCCACCTTTCCAAACGTGGTCGCATATACGCACACTGCGCGCGCGCACACACACACACACACACACACACACACACACACACACACACACACACACACACACACACACACACACACACACACACACACACACACACACACACACACACACACACACACACACACATTCACACTCACACTCACACTCACACTCACACTCACACTCACACACACACACACACACACACATTTCTCATGCATTAGCTCTTTTTGACAGGGGGGGGCGGGGGCATTTGAGCATGGGGCTAAATATGTATTTCTTTACAAAATGTTATAGCGATTTATTTTTATTATTATTTACTATAGTCCTAATAAACCCCAGGAAATTACATCTGGCCACAAAAGATCACAGGATCTATTGAATATGAAGGTAGCCTACTGGGGGGAAGCCACACTGTGTGTCATAGGCTCAATATGTCAGTTTGACACATTCAGTGATATTTTGTGGCCAGATGAAATTTCCTGGGGTTTATTAGGACTATAGTAAATAATAAATAAAAAAAATCGCTATAAAACTTGTAAAGAAATACATATTTAGCCCCATGCTCGAATGCCCCCGCCCCCCTGAGTGTAAAAGAATTACACTCATCTTTTAGTTTCTCTAATAACCTAAAACATGAACCTTGGTTGAAAAAAACTAAAGTTGTCCTTTAAGGCCTCTATGGTGCCAATGTTTGCCAATGCAACATAAAAGATATGCTTGTTCAAGCAGACCAAACTAAGGCATGCCAGCCAGACACTGCTTAGCCCCGCTATACCCAACGGCAATTACCGCTGTGGCAGTTGCGCCCAATGCAACAATACATAGCCTACAAAACGTATCATTTTGGCCACCCGCACTCTCAAGTGTTTCCCATTAACCGTGTCATTACTTGCGCTTCCACGCACGTCATTTACATGCTGCGCTCAGTGCGCTGTCCTTGTGGTCTAGCCTATGTGGGCAAAACCACTAGGAAACTGAAGCTAAGGATAAGCGAGCACAAAAGCTCTATTAGAAGAAATGATAGAGAGTACCCATGGCGGTACATTTCAATGATCACAATTAAGCATGACTGACATATCTTCTTTACGTTTCTGCGGCATTGAACAAGTTGATCCGCCACACAGAGGTGGCGATCATCTTCACACTCCAAACATTGGCACCTGGAGGCCTTAATGATGAACTTTCATTAAATGTCATGCTTTGATCTTTGTTTTTTATCCTTCAGTTTGCTCCATATAGTTTTTAACTTATTGTATTGTTGATGATTTGATTTTGTATACCTGGTTTTAACCTCTTGTAAACTGTTCCCTTTTCTCTTTCACAGGGAAAGTTTTTCATGAAGTTTCAACCTGCAATATGTTTCTTGATCATGATTTTTGTATACTTTATTTAACAATATTACCATTTGTATACCGTCATGAATAATATGGATTATTATGATTTTTTCGTATTACTTTGCACGGGTGTATTGAGTTGTTTATATGACTTTCTTGTTCTCATTTAACCACATGAGTACCTGTCACCTTAAGTTGAGTGATGTCA
Source organism: Protomyctophum parallelum (assembly GCF_964188405.1). NCBI lineage: Eukaryota > Metazoa > Chordata > Actinopteri > Myctophiformes > Myctophidae > Protomyctophum > Protomyctophum parallelum. The sequence continues at coordinate 2,555,435 of NC_139697.1, forward strand.
TGTCATTTCGTTTGTTCTGATAGGCTTACCTTTAGGCCAGACAGCCTACAAAAAGGATGCTTTCTCATTTGTGTTCATAAAGATAGCCTCATGAATGGAATACGTTTGGGCTGGCGTGTATTAATTTTACCCATTCGTGCGCAGTGGCGTGGCCGTGGCGTGAGACTGCGCACTGCTGTGATATTAAAGTCCTGTGGGTGAGTGTCAGTGATGCCTGCCTGCATGAGAGATAGGCTATCATGTCGTCAAGGCAGTCATAATCAACGTTTATTTCCAAGTGACAATGACAAGCATACAGCTTGCCTTATTTGCAATTGTATAGGCTATAGGCGTAAGGGGCTTAATCATTCACCATTTAAATAAGTGCTTTGACAGTATAGGCTACATTCAGATAAAAGCGAGATCATTTTCGGGAGTCTCTCCAGACTCCCGGAAATGAGTTAAAAACAATGTCAATATATATTAGAATGGGTTATACAAATGCAAAAGGATTCGTTCATCAATGATCAAATCCATGCAATGAAATTTGCAATGAAAATCCTTCAATCTGGTGCACTTTGAGATCAAAATTAAAGGGCAACTTTAGTTTTTTTTTCAACCAAGGTTCATGTTTTACGTTGTTATTAGAGAAAGTAAAAGATGAGTGTTAATTTTCTTTAATTTGCTGCTTTCTTTTGTTTTAGGGATTTTAGCTCTTTTTGACGGGGGGGGGGGGGGGGCGGGGGCATTTGAGCATGGGGCTAAATATGTATTTTTTAACAACATTTTATGGTGATTTATTTTTGTATTATTTACTATAGTCCTAATATACCCCAGGAAATTACATCTGACCACAGAAGATCACAGGATCTACTGAATGTGATCTACCTACTGGGGGGAAGCCACACTGTGTGTGTGTATAGGCTCAATATGTCAGTTTGTCACATTCAATAGATCCTGCAGTGATCTTTTGTCAGATGTAATTTCTTGGGGTTTATTAGGACTATAGTAAATAATAATTAAAAAAATCGCCATGCTCGAATGCCCCCGCCCCCCTGTCAAAAACTGCTAAAATCCCCAAAACAAAATAAAGCAGCAAATTAAAGAAAATTAACACTCAACTTTTAGTTTCTCTAACAACAACCTAAAACATGAACCTTGGTTGAAAAAAAAATAAAGTTGTCGGCACCCATTTTGGTGTCACTGTTCATAACACGGACCGCTTTCCAGAAGTCCACCTGGTTGTTGGTTTGAAGCTTTCTGGCTATAGCGTATATCAGCTCTAATGGTGTTGTTCTCATTGTTCTTAATATGCCGGAGGGCATATTTGAACCTGGCATTGGTTTGTTTTTTTATGTTCGAACACATCCCCCCTGTCTTGGCCTACCTACATGATTCCAGTGTTTAAATGCTGTAACCTATAACTGTAAAATTAGGGTGGATTTGCAACAGTATCTTACTGTTTTTCACCAAATTGTAAAATACTGTTAAATTGTCATCTCTTTCCTGTAAATTAACATTCTATTCTGTAAATTAACATTATATGCTGTAATTGAACTAATATCAGTATAAACTGTTATTTAGCAGTACAATACTGTTAAACAGTCATCCCTTTCCTGTAAATTAGCATTGTATGCTGTTATTTAACTAATATGAGTAGAACCTGTTATGTAGCAGTACAATACTGTTAAATAGTCATCCCTTTCCTGTAAATTAGCATTGTATGCTGTTATTTAAATAATATGAGTAGAAACTGTTATGTAGCAGTACAATACTGTTAAATCAACAGCCTCTCATTCCCCGGGCCGACAAGAGATGCATGTCACAACCCGATAATGGGTGTCGTCCTGGGTCAGCCTCGACGACATGGTGCGTCGTCCCTGGTCACTCATAGCCATGAATACAATTCCTCAGCCGACATAATGCGTCGGACCCTTAGACCATGCATGCCACACCAGCGTGCGCTAAAAATATTTGTAAAAAACGATACACTATTTTTCACAAACCGCTGTAAATATTCTGACAAAACAAGTTGTATTTCATATCTCTACATCTATATATCGATGGATCTATCGATCTCAGTGTGTTTGTACATCAATTTCTTTTTTTCTGGCATTTTGTTCTGGCACTCTGGCACTGTTAATGATTGATACTTAATGTATCAATCATTATTATAAAATATGTTTGCTCCCGGCCGAGTCCGCGGCAAGCTGCATCCGGTTTGTCACCACACATCTACATACATGGGCACCCTTGGACTGTTTCCGTATCCTGTCTAACAGGATCTCGACCATATATATATGATCTTGAATACTATAATAATAAAAATAACAATAATTATTCAGCGGTCTGAATGCATGTATTTAAATACATGTAACTGTAAATGATAGAATAAATTGTTATTTACATTATTCATGTTTACCTTAGAAGACAGAAGAGGAGAGAGACAGAGCACATGCAGTTGGTGTTGGTGTGAGAGAAGATGAGACTGGCTGACTGGCAGCCAGACTGTTAGACTCATATAGGTTGGAAGGAGATGGATTTTAAACTTTGTCATAGAACGTCAAAGCCTTGATTGATTGATTGATTGAAATATGTATTAATAGTTTGCAAAATTACAGTACATTTCAAACAAACTCAATACAAAGACTGTTAACTGTGAGTGGACGACCCAATTAAGCATTACACTTGTTTACAACAGGGTCCACCTGTGTGTGTGTGTGTGTGTGTCAAGACATTTGATTAGCAACTACACACACCTGTTGCAAGGTGTCACTGTGAGCTCCTCTCCTCTCCTCTCCTCTCCTCTCCTCTCCTCTCCTCTCCTCTCCTCTCCTCTCCTCTCCTCTCCTCTCCTCTCCTCTCCACAAACAGACTTTAAAACATGTTTTTTAATGTTTTTCTACATACACTAGACGTATTCTTCATATTTGGAGCATGCCGAATTCAATGGCGGCGGTCTCGAATTTCCACGACGTTTGCAAAGGTCAAAGGTCAGCCAAAAGACTGCCACGGTGACCTTTGGGCCAAATGCCTTAAAAATGGGGTGAGAAATATTGTTTTAAATATGTAACACCCCCCAATATCCATATTCAGACCATGACGAATAAAATGGCATTGGTCTAGATTTTTTGGGACTCTTAATAGTGCCCAATAACGGCAAAAAGACTCGCCATTTAAGCCTAGGGTTAGATTTGAGGTTCCCAAGGTCGCAGAACAAAACCGAGACTATCACGACGATCGGCTCGTCGCTGTGATCGCAGAGGTATAAGTCTCATCCCGAACAGACTTACGATAAATGGTAAATGGTGCATTTATATAGCGCCTTTATCCAAGGCGCTTTACAGAGATTGTGCATTACATTCACCCATTCATACACCGATGGCAGCGGAAACCATGCAAGGCACCAACTAGCACATCGGGAGCAATTAGGGGTTCAGTGTCTTGCTCAAGGACACTTCGACAGTAACTCTGGGGGAGCCCGGGTTCGAACTGGCAACCTTACGGCAACCTTACGGTTACCATCCAGGCACTCTACCCCTGAGCCACCGCCGCCGCCGCCCAGCCACGATCATCGACGTAGGCACGCTGAACGTCAGACCTTTGCTTCTCTAGAACGCCACAACGGTAAGGCCTTCCGGTCTGATTTTCGGATATGTTATAGAGCTTGCAGAGACGCACGCGTGGATCTATAGAACGTCCTCGGGCGACCTTTCTAGGAGGCGGGGTCTTGTTTCACTTTTTCAGTCAGAATGCTGTTAAAGTCTATGGGTCTATGAGCTGTCTGATGCACACAGCTAAAGTGAAGGGCGTTTTGTAAGACTGTCGGAGGCGTACATCGAAGACACCAAACCGTTCGTATCGGCTAGCTCTCCGACATATTCGAACGTCGGACCGTAATGTTATATCGTTAGCGCGTTGTCGCGCGTCAAAGTCGGCAAATTGTAGGCCTTCGTTCAGGGCTACCGCCACGACTGTATGTCCGTTTGGCCCGAAACTTATACGGCTGGGATCGGGGCCGCGACCCGGTCGCGGTGATGGTCTCGGAATTGTTCTGCGACTTTCGCGTCAAAGTCGCACATTTCGAGGCATTCGTGCAGGGCTACCAACGCGACCGTATATCCGTTTGGCCCAAAACCTATATGGCTGCGATCAGGGCCGCGACCCGGTCGCAGTGATGGTCTCGGATTATTTGTGCGACTTTCACAACTTTTCTCACTAATTTAGGCCTCTTGCTAACTTAAGCCCCGCCTCCTCTTGCTAACTTAAGCCCCACCTCCTTTTTTGTGGGAGTGGTTTATGTAAATTAGGGGCGTGTCTAATGGGGGGGTTCTGATGCTTATTAGGAGTGTGTCTAAAGCTAATTAGGGGCGTGTTTAATGAACCGGCCCGCAAGATGATTTAATCTGGGCCCCCACCTGTAGAGCATTAATTTATGAGTCTGTCAAAAAAGAAAGTAAGTCTCTAGCACATTCCTGTCAAAAGTTATGATTTTTTAAAGAAATATAAACCAAAATACTCATTCCCAGTTTTGTGCTAGTCTGATTGCTGTCAGCTGTGCTCAATTCAATGGATTGAATGACGAGGCATGTCCCCCCCCTCTCTCTGCTGTTGCGTGTCAGAGTACTATATACTTCTCCAGTACAAGGTCTATAGCCGAGGGACCATTCAGTTCACAGCTTATGCCGTTATTTTACTAGAGACTGTAATTTAACAGTAGAATGCAGTATTTTATGCAAAGCCACATGGAAATAGGCCACACCCAGGTTTTCCCTTCAACAACACAAAAGAACAAAAGAAGAAGCAGAAAGAAGACTGATAATCGAAGAAGAAAATCAGACTGATATTAAGGTAAGCAAGTTGCCTACAGTCTATATTTGTATGTTTTAAACAACATCTGCTAGCTGCTAGCAACATTGCTCAAGCTACACAACTTACTTTGCCAACGTTGGCAATCAGATCTATAATCACACCAACCTTTTAAACATCAATAGGTGAGCAAGATGATATCATGTCATGTGTACATATTCTGCTCTGATATGTTAACATATATGTGAGTGAGGCACAGGAGGACCCACATTTGCACACCCAATGCTTCTTTTAAGTGTGTTCATCCTGCAGATGTCAAAGACATTTCCAAACATACAGAACATTTAAAGTGTATAATGTTTCCCAGGGCTTGGATTGGGATTTGACTCTTCATGTAATTCAGCTTCTTGCAACCCATTTAGGAGAAAGCCAAGATGGACTGCTGATTTTGGCTAATGTGAGTATATTGATCAATTATTGTTCAATATTGTGATTGTACACATGCTACAACATTATTATTTTTGTTCTAATTTATTTTAACTTTTCAGTGGTCTGACAAAAGTGATGACGTCGAGAGAAATTTCATCCTACCAGCCAGTCCTCGACTCTGCTTGGTATGTATTTTTGTGTAAAAAATGCCCTTTGTGTAAAATGAGGCAATCATAGAACCTTCATGTGAAGATGCCATGCCTTAATTGTATTTTAAGTGAAGATACATCTTGCTCAACTGAAACTGAAATGAAAAGTAGAGAGAGTCTTCTGTTCCATAAGTATTTCCTGCCCTTATTGCAATCCAAGCAACTGCCATTTTTCATGTTTTTGAGAAATATTAAAATGGAATCAAATGAATGTGCATGATAGTAAATACTTCTGTAGTCTCAATCTAATTTCAAACTCTGTATTTACTATTTACAGGGAATGAGTCCATGACAAGCCAGTGGATTATCAGGGTTGAGGGGCACGTGATCTGTGAGGGCATTCGGGTCAGGAGTTGCTGCACTGTTTGCGGTGTTCTACATTTTCAACTTCAAGTACCAAGACGAGGCCTTCAGAACCCTGGAATTCATTCAAAGGTATCTATTGCTGGTGTAAACATCATAGGTAATCCAAGCTCAGATATATTGTATATCTCTGCTGCCGGGAGTAAACCTCATAACTCCAAAATATTAATTTTTCAGGAAATGGAAATTAAGAAAACCTTATATTTTTAAAACAAAGCAATACACCCTCATCAAAGTTGGTGTTGTAACTTTATATATTGTCAATTACTTCCATGAGAGGGGGAGAGGTGGTGGAGTTGGCTGCTTTAGCAGACATTTTGAGGGTCCAATGAAGTTAAGAGGTTTTGTCCAAAGCACTTTTTACTACTTTACATTGGTTCAATGTTTTCGAAACAACACACAGACGTTTTTTTTAAACATCAAAAATTGAGTTTTGAGGTTTCCTCCCAACAGCAGTGGTAATGGTAAAGATAAGGCCTCTTCAATTAATTTCAGGCTAACAAAGGCCCCGTAGCTGAGAGAGATGCAGGTACCCACGCACACTACAAAAACTTAATTGAATAATATTGTGTTTCAGATTAAACCTTTATAGGTAGATTCATAGACTGGTTTCACAGCACTATCATCAGTGTTGTGTAAAATGTTGTTTGTTTGCCTTTTTTTATACCAAACCTCTAATGCATATATCCAATCTACACACTGACAGTACAAAATGCCACAGTGTGATGCATTGTAAGCTTGTAGATCTGCTATTTTCTGTGAATGCTCCCACCTATAGTATTTTGGACAAATTATTTTCCTTATTCCTTTCCCATAGATGGTTCATCCGTATTCACCCTGAAAGAGGTACCAAGGCCACCACTGGAACGGTTGTCTCCAAGAAGACGGGGAAACTGTTGCAGAAGAAGCCAGTGAGCGTCAACCCACAAGTAGCCACACTGCTGAAAAAACTGGTTGATTTTGAGTGGGAATTCATTGGTAGGTCACAGATATACTGTAGCAGCACTGTAGCACATTACCAGTCTACTGATGTATGTTAATGTTAATGTAAATGTACCATTTTAAAAGCATACTTATTTACATGCACATTGAGGGTGGGTGCTGGGCCAATAGTCTAGTCTACTAGAGCTTTCACACAGGTTTCAGGCAAAGGATTTACCTTATTATTGCAACAACATTTCGATCAACATTTTTAACCCTAGTCCCCCAAATGTTTTATGTTTTTGAGAAATATTTTGTTCATCTATTAAAATGGAGACAAATGAATGTGCATGATAGTAAATACTTCTGTAGTCTCAATCTAATTTCAAACTTTGTATTTACTATTTAACAGGGAATGAGTCCATGACAAACAGCCAGTGGATGATCAGTGTTGAGGGTCACGTGATCTATGAGGGCATTCGGGTCAGGAGTTGCTGTTTTCTGTGTTTTCAACTTCAAGTACCAAGACGAGGCCTTCAGAACCCTGGAATTCATTCAAAGGTATCTATTGCTGGTGTAAACATCATAGGTAATCCCAGCTCAGATATATTGTATATCTCTGCTGCCGGGAGGAAACCTCATAACTCCAAAATGAAAAATATCCATTTTATAAATATTTAAAATATTATTTATCAATATACACCCAAATTGTGTACCTCCCCTACTGTGTACCACCCACACAAACAGCAGGTGAGTCTCATCACTCTTGAGGAGCTGGGAATTTGACATTCTAGAATATACAAGTATACCAGAATACACAATAGCCTTTTTAAAACCAGATGAATGGCCCATTTAGATCTATAGGTTGGCACTTGTTACCTGACTGCAACATTGTCTGTAACTCTACACTACTGGTGTGCAACCTCTATTATATACCTCCTTTCAAAGTTTTTCATTTTGAACCTTTTTAAATGTAATTAGCAGCTACATTGTTTTGCTTAATATTTTTGTTGTTTGTTTTACAGGAACTCCTGATTGAGGAGCCACGCGATGCAAACCAAGCCAAGGCCTCTTCCTTTCTCCATCGCTTCCCAATTTCTCCCTTTCATGTTAAGTATTTGCACTTCAACTGTGATGCACTGCTGTTAAAATGATTTTATTGATGCTGCATATTAATATTGCGTATGACGCAGATGATGCTGTTACCTTGTCAAGTATTTTGCATGTTGGCTAGACTGATACAATGCTTGTTCTTGATGCTGCTGTTATAATATTGCATTATAATGCAGATGCCGTTTTTGCCATGTCCTGTCATTCAGGATTTTAAATGACAGTTTGTTAATTGAAACAGTTTATCTTTTATTTATTTTGTTTTAACAGTTTATCTTTTATTTATTTTGTTTTTTGGGGGGGTGGGGGGATATTAATTGAGACTTTTTGCTCATTGTCTACCCATGCATGAGTCTGTCATTTATTATTGATTGCATTTAAAATAATAGAAAAAGCCAAAAAAGTTTTAATGGAGACTATTGTTGAATAGCAGCTTTAATAATAAACCAACTGTGTTGAATATCTATACCTGTGTGTTTTGTATTAGTTGTATATCAAGAATTGAATTTTTATTACATTTTATTGAAAACATGCATACTGGAACATACTGTAAAGTGACAGTAAAACCCATAGTTATACTGTATTTTTACTGCATTTGAAAATACTGTATGCTGTTAAATTACCATGAACCCACATTTAATTTAAAGTTATATACTGTAATTGGAAAAAAAAGTATGCTGTTTAATTACCATGAACCCACATTTAATTTACAGTTATGTACTGTAATTGAAAAACAGTATGCTGTTAAATTACCATAGGCCTACATTTAATTTACAGTTATGTACTGTAATTGAAAAACGGTATGCTGTTAAATTACCATAGGCCTACATTTAATTTACAGTTATATACTGTAAATGAAAAAACTGTATATCTACTGTAAAATTAATTACAGTAGATGTACTGTAAAATAACAGTAAATTGCGGGCGTCAGTGCTGCCAGTAATTTACTGTAATAATACAGTGAAATCTCTTACAGTATATACTCTACCTTTTTCTGTCTACAAAATGGATCACTAGCGGCATTTAGAGCTGTTGTGATGTTATCATAAAAATTACAGAGATCAGCAGCATGATGTGTGTCTGTGCAATTCATATTTAAACACCTTAAGGCATCACTTGGCAAAACAATATTCTTTCATAAACTGTCAGTTAGGACAGAATATCTGTCAATATCCTCCTCAGAACGCTTAGACCAGTCTAGTTTCCCTGTGCTATAGCAGTATTACTAGTGGCCGCCAGGAGGGGCACATTTTCAACATTTAAAGTCATAGCTATGGGTCTATAGGTATGTGGTCTGATGTGGCCAGTCCATATAGCAAACCTCAAGTTTTCCCAGAGAGGCATGGGCATCTGCTGTGCACACACAATGGTCGAGCCACGATGTAGTGTGCCATGCTTCGCTCACATAAGTAAAACCATTATCTGGTAAAAAAATAATTTGCTAGACAACATTATAGATTATTTTCATTACAGAAATGAATCGGGTGTTTTCCAAAAAGGGATTTTCTATCTGAGATATCAGAATTAAAATCTCCAGCTATTATGTAGGCTATTATTTATTATGAGAATATTTTTGTATTTTTCTTTTGGAATACTAAATGCCATTTTTCAAAGCCAATTGGACATACCTTTGTTGTATTTTTTCATATACTTTGTATTTCGACTGCACATTTAACCCCTTAAAGCCAGTACAGTTGATGGTTGCCGACTTTGGCTCTGTACTTGCTCTGCTATGTTGTTTCCCTCTTCAACAAACGTCTTCACCGAAAATAGTCGATCTCTTTCTTAAAGTAAATCCACTGCAGCCTGCGCAAAAGATGGTTTATTCTGGGTAGCTGTATCCATATACAGTAGGCCTATAAGGACTCCCAATATAGGCCTACACATAAGGATTGAAACAAATCAATCTCTGGTTGAGTTGAGTGCTATATTGATAATACAATGTATATCGTATACCTCTTCAGGGGGGTGCGCTGCGTATTGAGCCTTAATGAACCTATTGAACCCCCTTGTTAGACCCATATTGAACCCAGACTTTCTGTATGTTTACACAGCTATTAAGTTATTGCTTTGTGAGCTTGTAGAGCGCCTATTTTCGGTGCGCGAGTATAAATCCGAAGCACATTCCACCTTTCCAAACGTGATCGCATACGCACACTGCGCGCACACACATACACACACGCACACGCGCACGCACGCACACACAAGCACACAAGCACAAACGCGTTTGGTCAGGTGTATAGCTCTAGATTAATTTAAATAAATATGCGCCATATATAGGAATAAGCTATATGCGGCAGTAGGCCTACATACAGTAGGGTTTCAGGTGGACCCCATGCAGCTAAATAATGCAAATTTGTTAAACAAATGGACCCATATTAGATCTTTAACTCCTGAGAGCGTACAATGAAACAATGGTTTCATTTTACGCATGGCTCAAATGCCGAATAAATCTCTCTCTCACTCTCTCTCTCTCTCACACACACACACACACACACACACACACACACACACACACACACACACACACACACCATCCATAAGTTGCTGCTGCTGCATGCTGCGACGCAGTTGAATCATTCGCGTTGGTTTCATACACGTATGAATAGGCTATTATTAGATAGGCTATGGATGGACGGACAGACAGACAGTTCATAGAAAAAATAATTTTAGTTAGCTTGTAGATCTGCGGTGTGTGATGGGCCTATATAGCCATATAGCTGGCTGAGAGCCATTTATTGCCTCTGAATAAAACAATATCTGATATAGTTATAGCCCACATGTTACTGATTAAAGAGAATGTTAATATTGTTGTAGGCCTAATCTATTCTTTATTTCATAATGGATTCGATAAACTGAACGGAGCCGCATTGGCCATGCGTATGTATCCTATCCTACTGCGTATAGCGAAGGCGACGCATAGCAATATTCTCATAATAAATAATAGCCTATACAATACATAATAGCCTATCATAGGCTAAAGGCTATAATATTGATATTATTCCATTGTTATGTTTGGTTTCACTGTCAATTGGGCTGCTTTATTTCTGCCTGTGAAAACATACCACTCTCGCTTCTGATATCTCTCTCTGGGGAAAAAACAACTAGTAATGCACGGACACGCTGCGCATCTGGGGTTAGGGTTAGTTAAGTCGTATTAGCCTCTTATATTGTAATTGTAGGCCTCTCATTAAAGAGGATGCTGTTCCAAGAGTTTGTATATGCACCCCCTTCTAGGCTACCTTTGATGAGATGACGCAGCCGTTGTTGAAGGAATCTGACGAGTCGTTTTAATAAAATCGCATGTCGCAACTCCCCTTTCATGACTGACGAGATATTGTTGTATAGATATACACACATATGGGTGTATATATATATATATATATATATATATATATATATGATTCCAGTGTTTAAATGCTTCTCTATAGCTACTCTACCTTTTTCTGTCTACAAAATGGATCACTAGCGGCATTTAGAGCTGTTGTGATGTTATCATAAAAATTACAGAGATCAGCAGCATGATGTGTGTCTGTGCAATTCATATTTAAACACCTTAAGGCATCACTTGGCAAAACAATATTCTTTAATAAACTGTCAGTTAGGACAGAATATCTGTCAATATCCTCCTCAGAAAGCTTAGTCTAGTTTCCCTGTGCTAGCAGTATTACTAGTGGCCGCCAGGAGGGGCACATTTTCAACATTTATAGTCATAGCTATTAGGTATGTGGTCTGATGTGGCCAGTCCATATAGCAAACCTCAAGTTTTCCCAGAGAGGCATGGGCATCTGCTGTGCACACACAATGGTCGAGCCACGATGTAGTGTGCCATGCTTCGCTCACATAAGTAAAACTATTATCTGGTAAAAATTATTATTATTATTTTCATTACAGAAATGAATTGTGTTTTCCAAAAAGGGATTTTCTATCTGGGCTGATGGCTCCGTTCAGTTTATTTAATCCATTGCTTATGAAATAAAGAATAGATTAGGCCTACAACAATATTAACATTCTCTTTAATCAGTAACATGTGGACTATAACTATATCAGATATTGATCTACAAGCTGACTAAAATATTGTTTTCTATGAACTGTCTGTCTGTCCGTCCATCC
>NC_139697.1:2569867-2609867 GCF_964188405.1 Protomyctophum parallelum
TTGCGCTTCCACGCACGTCATTTACATGCTGTGCTCAGTGCGCTGTCCTTGTGGTCTAGCCTATGTGGGCAAAACCACTAGGAAACTGAAGCTAAGGATAAGCGAGCACAAAAGCTCTATTAGAAGAAATGATAGAGAGTACCCATGGCGGTACATTTCAATGATCACAATTAAGCATGACTGACATATCTTCTTTACGTTTCTGCGGCATTGAACAAGTTGATCCGCCACACAGAGGTGGCGATCATCTTCACACTCCAAACATTGGCACCTAGAGGCCTTAATGATGAACTTTCATTAAATGTCATGCTTTGATCTTTGTTTTTTATCCTTCAGTTTGCTCCATATAGTTTTTAACTTATTGTATTGTTGATGATTTGATTTTGTATACCTGGTTTTAACCTCTTGTAAACTGTTCCCTTTTCTCTTTCACAGGGAAAGTTTTTCATGAAGTTTCAACCTGCAATATGTTTCTTGATCATGATTTTTGTATACTTTATTTAACAATATTACCATTTGTATACTGTCATGAATAATATGGATTATTATGATTTTTTCGTATTACTTTACACGGGTGTATTGAGTTGTTTATATGACTTTCTTGTTCTCATTTAACCACATGAGTACCTGTCACCTTAAGTTGAGTGATGTCATGTCATTTCGTTTGTTCTGATAGGCTTACCTTTAGGCCAGACAGCCTACAAAAAGGATGCTTTCTCATTTGTGTTCATAAAGATAGCCTCATGAATGGAATATACGTTTGGGCTGGCGTGTATTAATTTTACCCATTCGTGCGCAGTGGCGTGGCGTGAGACTGCGCACTGCTGTGATATTAAAGTCCTGTGGGTGAGTGTCAGTGATGCCTGCCTGCATGAGAGATAGGCTATCATGTCGTCAAGGCCATTAAGGCAGTCATAATCAACGTTTATTTCCAAGTGACAATGACAAGCATACAGCTTGCCTATTTGCAATTGTATATAGGCTATAGGCGTAAGGGGCTTAATCATTCACCATTTAAATAAGTGCTTTGACAGTATAGGCTACATTCAGATAAAAGCGAGATCATTTTCGGGAGTCTCTCCAGACTCCCGGAAATGAGTTAAAAACAATGTCAATATATATTAGAATGGGTTATACAAATGCAAAAGGATTCGTTCATCAATGATCAAATCCATGCAATGAAATTTGCAATGAAAATCCTTCAATCTGGTGCACTTTGAGATCAAAATTAAAGGACAACTTTAGTTTTTTTTCAACCAAGGTTCATGTTTTTGGTGTTTATTAGAGAAAGTAAAAGATGAGTGTTAATTTTCTTTAATTTGCTGCTTTCTTTTGTTTTAGGGATTTTAGCTCTTTTTGACAGGGGGGGCGGGGGCATTTGAGCATGGGGCTAAATATGTATTTTTTAACAACATTTTATGGTGATTTATTTTTGTATTATTTACTATAGTCCTAATAAACCCCAGGAAATTACATCTGACCACAGAAGATCACAGGATCTACTGAATGTGATCTACCTACTGGGGGGAAGCCACACTGTGTGTCATAGGCTCAATATGTCAGTTTGTCACATTCAATAGATCCTGCAGTGATCTTTTGTCAGATGTAATTTCTTGGGGTTTATTAGGACTATAGTAAATAATAATAATAAAAAAATCGCCATGCTCGAATGCCCCCGCCCCCCCTGTCAAAAACTGCTAAAATCCCCAAAACAAAATAAAGCAGCAAATTAAAGAAAATTAACACTCAACTTTTAGTTTCTCTAACAACAACCTAAAACATGAACCTTGGTTGAAAAAAAAACTAAAGTTGTCGGCACCCATTTTGGTGTCAGCATCATGTTATGCTTTTAGCTATTTAAAAATAGCAGACCTACAAGCTCATATCGCGCCACCGAGTGGCGCGATACGAGCTTGTAGGTCTGCTATTTTTGAAAAAATCGAAGAGCGACTGACATTTTTTTAGAATCTGATCTCAGGTCAGAATGGGTTCATCAGACCAGTGTGTGTCTGGCGGAAACCTCGTATGAATCTGATCTCAGGTCAGAATGGGTTAAGTGGTTAGATCTATAAAGAACTACACATCAAGCACGATTTTTTTCCTACTCAGTCTGCGTCTCGTCATAGGACGGCTTTGGGCAGTTTAGAAATCATCAATCAAACTAGACAATGGCCTTAAACTTGACAAACAGTTCAATGCGGTATAGTTGGCTCTAGTTTCTATCATCTAAGGCTGCTGGCGATTTTGAGTGGGTTATCCACGCTGGTTTAAACCAAGCCTCCCTTGCTCGAGAACTCGCCGTTGCTTTTCTGTTGTTCTTCTGTAGGCCTACTGTGTCTCAGTTGCCCTGTACAGCACTTTGTAAACTCTGAGTTTTGAAACGTGCTATAGGCTATAAATGAAGTGGATTGGATTGGATTGGAGTGAATACCATCAATATTTACAAGCAACAAAAATGCCCAAAGTTGCTTATATGATAAGCAGACATGGCAACACTGGGCCACTTCCTGCATGATTGTGTATTTGTTTTGTTTGTAGAAAGTGGGAGGATGAAGTCACACCTACACACGCAGCCTCGCCCTGAGGGACAGTGCAGCAAATCCAGTCATGGAAGTTAACTCTGCTCATCTCATGCAAAACACTATTTAAATGGCTTAAGCATCTAACTTGCAACATTGTTTTGCTTGCACACTTGGAAATATACTACCAATTTCATATGACATGCCATTACAATTTTTTTCTCACATGTATTATTAGTTTTATACATTTTAGGAGTGAAAACATAAGTCTAGATGCCTGTGACATGCATGTCAGCAGTTCAGACAATGCTGCTCCGCTTGCGTACGACAGCTTCCGACCTGGCGTACGACAGCTCCCGACCTGGCGTACGACAGCTCCCGACCTGGCGTATACGACAGCTCCCGACCTGGCGTACGACAGCTCCCGACCTGGCGTATACGACAGCTCCCGACCTGGCGTACGACAGCTCCCGACCTGGCGTATACGACAGCTCCCGACCTGGCGTATACGACAGCTCCCGACCTGGCGTATACGACAGCTCCCGACCTGGCGTACGACAGCTCCCGACCTGGCGTACGACAGCTCCCGACCTGGCGTACGACAGCTCCCGACCTGGCGTACGACAGCTCCCGACCTGGCGTATACGACAGCTCCCGACCTGGCGTACGACAGCTCCCGACCTGGCGTACGACAGCTCCCGACCTGGCGTACGACAGCTCCCGACCTGGCGTATACGACAGCTCCCGACCTGGCGTACGACAGCTCCCGACCTGGCGTACGACAGCTCCCGACCTGGCGTACGACAGCTCCCGACCTGGCGTATACGACAGCTCCCGACCTGGCGTACGACAGCTCCCGACCTGGCGTACGACAGCTCCCGACCTGGCGTACGACAGCTCCCGACCTGGCGTACGACAGCTCCCGACCTGGCGTGCGACAGCTCCCGACCTGGCGTACGACAGCTCCCGACCTGGCGTACGACAGCTCCCGACCTGGCGTGCACCCATATTTTGGCGTACGCCGAGTTGATAAATGAGGGCCTATACCTATTATATTTGTAGGCTATCGTCTAAATGTGTTGATGAATTGAACATGCTGGACCCTATTGTAAACGAGTGTAATGCTTTACGGTGTCGTCCACAGTCAACCGTTCTTGTACTTGAAATGTATACTGTAATTCTCCAATCTGTATACACTTCAATCAATCAATCAATCAATGAATATTATTTATGATGAATTCCTGTTCTGTTCTTTAGCTACATAGAAAGTGTCTATTTGTATGTCTCTAAATGTTTTGATGAATTGCACAATGTGGACCCTGTTGTAAACAAGTGTAATGCTTTAATTGGGTCGTCCTCCACTCACAGTTAACAGTCTTTGTATTGAGTTTGTGCTTAAAATGTACTGTAAATAGAGCACCGAAGTCTGAGGTCACTTTCAGTAGAGGGCGTCTGTCCCCAGGTTCATGTATTTGTTTAGTTGCATTGAAAGCCTCATATAAGAACTGTGTTTGAAAAATATCATGTCACCCCGGCCGCTTCACTCATATGGATATGAAGAATCAACTGACTGAGAGAAAACGCTAATGTTACTGCTGCTGAATTAGTTAGATTTCCGCTAGAAGCAGACTGTATCATATATGAGTGACTGACTGTTGCAAACGATACAGAGACACCTCCCTGACAATAACGCAGAGACAGCTTGTTTATTTTTGGACCACAACGCTTATAGTAGACGACATTAAGGTCGCATTCTCACCTAATACTTCGGTAGACTCGGATCCGTATGGGCGGGGACATTGAGGTTCTTGGATATTTAATTGGTTGCGGTTTGCCTTCACACTGTCATTCGCAGCAATTGGAAACGCAGCAGGGGGGACCTTTATCAATGTGTTCCATTCATAAACTATAGCCTACACAGTGAAATCTATGGTGATAAAATTACACTCATAACGTGCATGTGTCGTGCCGTCTGGGACCCCCCCCCTCTCTCTCTCTCTACGCACGCAGCCGCCACACACTGTTCTTTTGGGCATGGAGGCACAGCGCTGCATGAGCGCACTGATATAACTCCCCAGTCCCACACAGTGACAGCACTCCATGTTTACGGCACGCACAGACATTAGAATATTATGTAGGCTATAATACACTGCAGTGTTTTTATGTGTTTTCTTAAGCAATTGATTAATGTAGCCTACACGTCCTCATTTCGATCAGGGCTTCAGTCTCCTTATTCGACCACGTCTATCCACAGTAACGGGACATCTTTGCGCTGCGTAAAATATGCCTTAACCGTCTCCAACTGTGTTCAGCTCCTCACCCGCCACATTATGTTTGCTTCATTTCCTTTATTTACTGCGGATTGCATTCACACCTGCACCGAATCGTAGTCAAGTGCGATTCGAAGCGAAGCGAAACCCACGTTTTTGGACGGAGTAAAATGCGGTTATTTGCTGCGCATTAGGATTCGAATGAGCCTTCACACCTGCCAAACGAAGCGCACTTTCTGACAATGCGCAGCAGGATTCGTTTTAATCGCAGCAAAGCTCTCTGGTATGAATGCGACCTAAGATCACCCCATGTTATTCTCCATAGAGACATTACTTCCGCGAACCAGGGGAATCGTCGGGATGAGCGAGTTACGTCAGGACTTTAGAACCAGGGGAATCGTCGGGATGAGCGAGTTACGTCAGGACTTCGGTGCTCTATTCTACAAACTGTTAATAAATATTTAAATCAATCAATCAATCAGAATCAATGGCTTACCTGTTGTTGTTCTGTAGCGGTCTGTAGGTCTGTAGTAGATCAGTGCAGGCTGGCAGGGTTGAACTGTGTTGTTCTGTAGCGGTCTATGGTCTGTAGTAGATCAGTGCAGGCTGGCAGGGTTGAACTGTGTTGTTCTGTAGCGGTCTGTAGGTCTGTAGTAGATCAGTGCAGGCTGGCAGGGTTGAACTGTGTTGTTCTGTAGCGGTCTGTAGGTCTGTAGTAGATCAGTGCAGGCTGGCAGGGTTGAACTGTGTTGTTCTGTAGCGGTCTATGGTCTGTAGTAGATCAGTGCAGGCTGGCAGGGTTGACCTGTGTTGTTCTGTAGCGGTCTGTAGGTCTGTAGTAGATCAGTGCAGGCTGGCAGGGTTGACCTGTGTTGTTCTGTAGCGGTCTGTGGGTCTGTACTCTGTAGTGTCTCAGTGCAGGGCTGGCAGGGTTGACCTGTGTTGTTGTTGTTCTGTAGCTGTCTGTACAGGAACTGGAACCTGCCAAACGGCCAGGCTGCATTCAGCAGTGTGGGAGCTTAAACCCCAGGGCCCTTCAGGGCCCTCCCCATGCAGGGGAGGGCCCTGCATGAGGGAATGTCCAAACATTTGTTTGATTGCATGCGTTTGATATGCGTGTGTGAATGAGGCCCGAATAGTTTTTATTTAGTTTTAATCTAGTTGATTTAGTCGAACAAAGTGTTTTGGCGGGCCTTGATGCCGTCGTAATGACTATTTGTGTCACTTGCTGAAAATAGCCGATCTACAAGCCTGCAAGCTTGTAAATCGTCTATTTTTTTTTTACTATTTGTAAAATGACTTATACTGGATCTCTTGTCCACTAGTCCCTAACATTTTAGTTTAGTTTTTGTTTGTTGACAAAATTGTCAGTATATTTAGTCTTATAGTTTTAGTCATCACATCTTAGTTTCCATTTAGTTTTCCTCAGTGAAAAAAGGTTGTCGATGAACATTTCTTTCCAACCCTATAGGTGAGTTCTGTTTGTTTCAAAATAAGTCTGTATCAAATGCTATCTATAAGTCTAGCATCTTTGTAGACTTGGATAGCATTTGATACAGACTTATAGCATGTTATGTAGACAGCACTATAATTGCATTGTATGTAGTCATAGCATGTCATAGTACATATGTATAGCATACTGTAGTAGTATATATGTATAGTTTATATATATAGTTTCATTATATAGATATTCCACTGTTACTTTCTTAGCTTACGCATGTTTCATGATAAATGTTTATGTGATGTATTCCCATGCTTTTTTTGTTCTTGCTTAACGTAAATCGCTCTGGATTAAGAGCGTCTGCCAAATGCCTAAATTGTAAATTATTGTGATTTGTGATTGTAATGTAATACTCACAACAGATTCACGTGCTAAACATTACATTATCATTTAAAATCCAAAATCCAACCCTGACACATTCACTAAACCAGTGGTCCCCAAACCAAATGGACCCCTATGGGTCTGTAACTCTGAGTGTAACATATGATTTTACAATATAAATCAGGGGTCCCAGAGATAGAAATGCCATTAAATGGGGGTCTGTAGACTAATAATGCATGTCAAACTGGGGGGTCCTTGAAATTAAACAGGGTTGAGAATCTGTGCTAAAAATAAATCTTCTCTTATGGGGGTCCCTAAACGTATTTGCCATTTTTGTACCATTTTAAAACATTTAACCCATTCTGAACGGGAACCCATTTTGGTGTTAGCATCATGTTATGCTTTAGCTATTGAAAAATAGCAGATCTACAAGCTCATAGGAGGAGCTAGTATCAAAAAGGGGAATTCGTCAGTCCTTCGTGAACTGGGTAGAAGGAACACACAAGGAATTATCCCTCACACTGGATGAAAGACTAACAATACTTTACACCAAATACCTGATCGATATTATTAGGACAATAACAATAGTCTTTTAATTAATGTAATCTAAGTTTTTGTCCGGTGAAAAATAGCCCATCTACACAATAGGGATTGTGAATGCTCCGGTTTAGCAGCCAGGGCATTGTGGAGTAGGGTGAAATTATACAATATATATACACTGCACTGGGAATGCACTTTGTGAAGCCTGTACAACTAGGCTAAACAGCAGGGCAACTGGGTTGTACTGAGTTTGACGCGTGCAGTGATTAATTCAATGTCCAGAGAGTTGTGTTACTTTCGGATATGTCAATCCATTTATTGATATCTACCTTCTTTCATCAGTAGTATTCAAACGTAAATAAACTGTGTAAACTTTCAAACAAACAAACAACTGAACCTGTCGACCACGCACGGTCGAAAACTGTGTCGTCTTCCCCCGTCGCACCTGAGTGCCATCACACTGACAGGTAATAAGGGTTTCTATGACAACCACCCACCATTCTGACTGACTGATTACCATGACGTCATCGCAAAGAAGGACATCATTAATTAGGTTAAAATAAACAAAACAAAATAAACAAAAAGCATTTTGGCTCCAACACATATATAAAAACAGTGAATTACCGAATAAAGAGCTATACTAAACTACAATACTACAAATACCCAGCCAGGGGGTACCACGGTGTCGTTGCTGACAGGGGGGAGGGCAGGGAGTGAGGGGGGGGCGCACATACCTCACACATCAAAGCACGTCCATCTCTAGCCTGGGTGTAAACCCACTCTACCTGCTGGACCACATTTCACATGCAAATCTGGTGAGGGGGGGGGGGGGGGGGGGGGGAGGGGTTTACCCAGGCAGTGTTGTTTTCGTCGACTAAAACTAAGACGAAAAATGTTCGTCGACTACCTTTTTTCACTGACTAAAACTAAATAAAAACGAAACAAAGACGAATCTATGATGACTATTGATTGATTGATTGATTGCAATATTTATTAACAGTTTGTAGAATTTACAGTACATTTTAAGCACAAACTCAATACAGAGACTGTTAACTGTGAGTTGGACGACCCAATTAAGCATTACACTTGTTTACAACAGGGTCCACATTGTTCAATTCATCAAAACATTTAAAGACATACAAACATTTAGAGACATACAAATAGACATTTCTCTGTAGCTAAAGAACAGAACAGGAATTCATCATATGGGAAGCAAAAAAGGGAAAAGATACAATATACAATGAGGGAAAATGGGGGGGGGGGGATTCAGATTTTACAGAGGCCAGTTTGGAATTGCTGCCCTTTGAGAGCGGTTTTGAAGGAGTCAAGGGATTCACATGTCTAAAACTAAGACTAAATATACTGACAATTTCGTCAACAAATAAAAACTAGACTAAAATGTTAGTATAAGGGACTAGTTGACAAGAGATCCAGTTTTATGCTGGGTTGCATGCTGGAAAATAGCAGATCTACAATCTCACAACGCGTCGCGCTGCGACGCGTTGTGAGATTGTATATCTGCTATTTTCAGCATGCAACCAAATTGTAAAATATGTCATTACAACGACATCAAGGCCTGTCAAAACACATTTTAGTCGACTAAATCAACTGTAGATTTAGTCGACTAAAATCGTATGACATTTAGTCGACTAAAACTAGACTAAACACTAGAACATTCCAGGTGACTAAAATGTGACTAAAACTAAGTGAAAACTATTCAAGAGACTAAATGACTAAAACTAAAATAGAAATTTGCTGCCAAAAACAACACTGCGTACCCAGGCTACAGTACCGTCTCGGTCACTAAATAGAATGAAGTTATACACGTCACTTAATTAACCCTCTAAGACCCAGCGTTGCTTTTTAGCAACAATTTTATTTTAATTAATTACTAAATTATTAAAAAAAAATTCTGTCCTTTTTTCACCTAAACGTCATCAGTGATGTTCATTGCAATGCCATTGGTCATGATATTTGCATATAAATACCCCCCCACAGAGGCTGAAATTCACACAAATAAAAAATGTCTGGACTCGAATTGATTTTTTTTTAACCTAAGACTTTTGACCTTTTACCCTAATAAAAGAAGGTACAATAATTGTAATATATGTTTTTTTGTGATCATTATAATGTCTATAGAACATGTTTTATTCATTATTGTGAAAGACATCCCCCAAATGTAAATTATTAATTTATTATATTATTATATCATTATTATATACTTATTATATATGTTTCATCAAACTTTATTTTCCTAGTAGTACAGTAGTAAGGTTGAAATCTATTTTTTGCAAGTAGAAATTAAGGCGGGTCTTAGAGGGTTAAAAAGTATCATAAGTAAAATAAAATAAAAACGAGACAGCCTCAGGGTTCCCCAATTAGCGGCCCGCGGGCCATCTGCGGCCCGCGGAGCGCCCCCTTGTGGCCCACGGAAGAATAAAAATAAAAAAAAGGCATTAAATGGGGGTCAGTATAGCCTCTGCATGTCAAACTGGGGGTCCTTTTCAAATGGGGTCTTTTGCCCTGAACATTAATTTCAGGGCAAGACCTCGACCTTGCGCGTGCCGACTCGGCCCCCAGCCTGGTACCGTAGTCAAAACATGGCCCTTGAGGAAAATGAATTGGGGAACCCATTGAGTGAGAATTGAGTGGACGACCCAATTAAGCATTACACTTTTACAACAGGGTCCACATTGTTCAATTCATCAAAACATTTAGAGACGTACAAATAGACATTTCTATGTAGCTAAAGAACAGAACAGGAATTCATCATATAGGAAGCAAAAAGGGAAAAGATACATATACAGTGAGGGGAAAGGGGGGGGTGCTTAAAATGTAGCCTAGCAGAACTGCCTTACCTCTGTTAAACGGTTCAACACACACACTCACATATGCTCACATATTGGGCAGACGTGCCCAGGGGGGGGGGGGGGGGGGGGGCGTGGTGTTGCTAGGGGCAACCTGTCAAGTGCAACCCCATATATAACATGATATATATATATAGATGTATGTACATATAATACAACACATCGTAAAATATTTATAATGGTCAAAATATCAAATACAAGATCATAAGACGTGTCTATACTTATTCATCATCTTGTTTTTAAACATTGTTTTAAACACATGGATTGAACTACATGTCCTCAGTTCAGTGGCGTGCACAGATAGCCACTAGGGGGGCGCTAGAGCACCCCCTGCCCTTTTGGCAATTTTGCTCTTAATTTGTAGTGTGTGGACCATGCGGTGACATTGATTAAATCTTGATCAAAAAACGCTTCTATATTATTTAGGCCCCCCACAATCTAAAGCTATGTTTCTATGTCAGTGGTTCTTCGATTAAAGAAAAATAGCAGACCTACAAGCTCATAGCGCGCCACCTATGAGCTTGTAGATCTGCTATTTTTCAATATCTATATAAAGCACCAAAATGGGTTCCCGGGCCCAAAATGCGCTGCACAAGGTGCCCTTTTTTTTCACTTGAGCACCTGCCCCTCTAAATGTCTGTGCACGCCACTGCCTCAGTTCCTTGTCACAGCATTTCCACAGCCTTTACCCCTTTCACAGATAGACACACAGTGACAGTGTTGCTTTGTATTTGTTCTCGCAAAAGTTGCATCAAACATGCCAGCATTTCAAAGTTCATATTTGATTTATTTTGTCCCGAACAGCTTTTTTGAAGACATGTACAGTCAGTATGATACTGTACATGTCTTCAAAAAGCTAAACAACACGCTGGACAGTGAGAGCTGCGTCACTGATCACAACAAGACAACGCAGCCTCGAAGGCTGGTGGCCTGTTTTCGCTGCTATAGAGAAGTTTACCACCTTTTTCTCCCTGCAAATGATGGTGACTTTTCTTTCACGAGTGGAAACAGCTAGTCAACGCTTCTCTCCAAAGCCACGATGTGCACCTCCATCAAGCTGCAGACAATTGAATGTGTTCGTTGTGAACTGAAACACCGTGTTCATTAGCAAACTGTAAATAAAGTACCAACCGAAAAAACAAAACTCGTTTTTTTTTTGCTGTACCCACCGCCGTTATAGGAACCTGACGCCTGAAGTATAGCTTGTTATGACTTATGAGCAGCATGACAACTCTGCATTTAATGTAATTTGAACACGCTCATGTTGTAGTTTACTTTACTTTACCCAGGCCAGCGTAATATTAACCAGTGGATGCACCCCCCCCCCCCCCCTCCCCGGCTCATTCTCCACTGCTGACTAATATGTTATTATGTTGGAGGAGGTTCTCTGGACGAGAATATTTAATATATAACTTTATCAAAAGCTGTCGGAAGTCCTGTCAGATTTCCTGCAGAGGAGCTGACTGCTGGGTGAGTTCGTCGCTTAGAGGTTAGGCTATACTCTAAAGCTCGTCGTCATTCAATGCCTTTTATTTACTTTGACTATTGTAGCCTATTTGACAGCATGGTTTGGTTAACATGACGAACTATAATTTATACGGGCATCTGAGAGAGAGAGAGATGAGAGAGAGAGAGAGAGAGAGAGAGAGAGAGAGAGAGAGAGAGAGAGAGAGAGAGAGAGAGAGAGAGAGAGAGAGAGAGAGAGAGATCTGAGAGAGAGAGAGAGAGAGAGAGAGAGAGAGAGAGATCTGACTCAGAGAGAGAGAGAGAGAGACAGAGAGAGAGATCTGAGAGAGAGAGAGAGAGAGAGAGAGAGAGAGAGAGAGACAGAGAGAGAGAGAGAGAGAGAGATCTGACTCAGAGAGAGAGAGAGACAGAGAGAGAGAGAGAGAGAGAGAGAGACAGAGAGAGAGAGAGAGAGAGAGATCTGAGAGAGAGAGAGAGAGACAGAGATAGAGAGAGAGAGAGAGAGAGACAGAGAGAGAGAGAGAGAGAGAGAGAGACAGACAGAGAGAGAGAGAGACAGAGAGAGAGAGAGAGAAAAAAGTGTGTGTTTGGAGGGTTGGTTTTGAGAGACTGCATACAATGTGCGTGCAATAGAGAGCGAGTGTGTGTGTGTGTGTGTGTGTGTGTGTGTGTGTGTGTGTGTGTGTGTGTGTGTGTGTGTGTGTGTGTGTGTGTGTGTGTGGAGAGAGCGTGCATGTGAGAGAGAGAGAGAATATGAAATCTTTTTATAGTTTCACAAGATAGTATTGCTCAAAATGTTAATGTAACACATCTGTTTACAGTTACACCTTTATTTAATTCCTATTTATATTCAATATTTATTTGTACATACGTTGTTTTATCTTAATTGCGCCAGACACTATTATGAACAAACCGGTGGGTGTGTGAGGCTGGTGCCTGGCACTGCCTGCTGCGCTATGGCTTCTGCAGGGAGAAAAAGAAAGCAAACAGAGGATTTAACAATTCGTGGACAGACGCTTTATGCCTTCACAGCCAATGCAGATGGATTGCCTGTATGCTTAATCTGCAGTAGCCCTGAAACATGACTGTCATGATTATCATGACAGCAGTCAGCAGCCTGTTTTACGCAATCGCAGTCCAAACGCGTATATAAACATTACGATTTCAAATATAAGGTCCTCGATCGCTATACATGTGCCAAGGGGGTTAGAAAGTTGCTGGTACAGCGATTAGCATTGCTGCAACCCGCGTTGTTTAACAATAAAAAAATATATCCGAGCGCCCCGGCTACTTTTCTCAAACGGGGTTGGGAAATCCACAGTTGCACACCGGGTAGGGGCGTATAGTTGAAAGCCAATGGCAAAATAACAGCTCGGATAAAAATGCTTTTTAATTAAACAACGCGGGATGCAGCAATGCTAATCGCTGTACCAGCAACATTCTAACACCCGTGGCACATGTGGCGAGTACTTTATATTTGGAATCTGAATGTTTATTTATTACAATGTAAATGTAGCGATTGCGTAAAACAGGCTGCGCGCCATGACGCACCATGGCTAAATCTGCAGTGACAAACTATCAAACAATAAATAAAACGTGGCAAGCCGTTCACAGACGGTGACTATATGAAGGAGTCATATAGACGTTTTATTATCTCCCGGGTTGCAACGAAACTAAAGCAGCAGCCAGCAGTGGTGGAGTTTAAAGCTGCGATCCACTTCTTAAAAGTGAGTTTGCTCCTAGCCCTGAAACATGACTGCCATGATGATTCTCATGACAGTCATGACGTAACTGCACCCTGTTTTTTGCGCTCGCTACATTTACAACGTTTACGTATATATAAACATTCGGCATTCAAATATAAAGTACTCACAAAGTGTCCCACGGGTGTTAGTTAGTTGCTGCTCCAGCGATTAGA
The DNA here is from genome assembly GCF_964188405.1 of Protomyctophum parallelum. Classification (NCBI taxonomy): domain Eukaryota; kingdom Metazoa; phylum Chordata; class Actinopteri; order Myctophiformes; family Myctophidae; genus Protomyctophum; species Protomyctophum parallelum. Next base: position 2,583,271 of record NC_139697.1, read on the forward strand.
ATTGCTGCGTCCTGCGTTGTTTAATAAAAAATCACACACGTGTGAACTGAGTGGTGCAATTCCCCCCCCCCCCCCCCCCCCCTCTCTCTCTCTCTCTCTCTGGGGGTAGTCACACCACAGCGGAATTTTTTGTCGGCAGCCGACACTTTCGGTTGCCGAGAGCCGACACTTTGACTTCTTCCGGGGCTTTGGGCGGTCCCCTACACGGAAGCCTATTTATGGCCTGTAGTCCTCTATTTCGAAGTGGGCGTGAGAGTGAAAAGTGAGTGACAAGCAGTTGACACATGCAGACAAAGGCGCATTCAAGTGTAGGCTATATAGGTGCTGCTTTGCTATGCGGCCATTGAGATGACAGTCCAGTCTACTGGTTAACAAACGTGCCTTTGGAACGGGCAACCCGGGTTCGCCTCCCGGCTGAGGCTATATTAGTTTTGTTTTCGTCGACGACTTGCGCGACGGCCAGCTTACATCTGACGCGGAGGTCGGCCAGCTTACATCTGACGCGGAGGTCTCAGATGTAAGCTGCCGCCTGCCGACAAGCATAAAAATGAAGTGTGTCACCCGGCGGTGAGAAGGAGAAGGATATTTTAGATTGATTGATTTAAATATGTATTAACAGTTTGCAGAATTACAATACATTTCAAGCACAAACTCAATACAAAGACTGTTAACTGTGAGTGGACGACCCAATTAAGCATTACACTTGTTTACAACAGGGTCCACATTGTTCAATTCATCAAAACATTTAGAGACGTACAAATAGACACTTCTATATAGTTAAAAAACAGAACAGGAATTCATCATAAAAAAGTGTTCCCTGACCGGGAATCGAACACGGGCCGCGGGGGTGAAAGCGCCAAATCTTAACCACTAGACTACCATGGAGAAGGCTGTAGAGGCTGAAGAGAACGCGCTATTTTATAAGAGAACGGGCTATTTTATAAATATAAAGTTATTTTCAATGTTATCAAGGATCAGGGTTACAGTAAATGACAATGTAATTCAGCCAGGGGTGCCATGGATGAAAAGATTACAGGGGTGATCTGAAGCAAACATGAGAACCAATGCTTTACTTTATTTCTTCAGACGATTTTGGACAGACAATGTTACTTTGACGTGCCCAGATATCTCCCTGTATCCCTCGACATTCACAAGTTCCTCCCAGGGGCGTTTGGGTATGTGAAAGAAGAAAAACTCCAATTGAAACTCCGCCCGTAGATGGCCTGCAGGCTGCATCTGTTCCATTGGCTAGTGCATATCACTGCCGGGTGACACACTGCTTGTCGGCAGCTTACATCTGCCGCAGAGGAGAGCGGCAGCTGTAGGCTGGCCGTCGCGGCAGTCGTCTGCGGAAGTGGAGCATTTTCTCCATCCACCAGCTGTCTAAAAACCCGGTTTTTCGGCTCTCGGCAACCGAAAGTGTCGGCTGCCGACAAAAAATTCCGCTGTGGTGTGGACATACCCTCTCTCTCTCTCTCTCTCTCTCTCTCTCTCTCTCTCACTCTCTCTCATTAGAGTCACTACCCCTCTCACTGTTTCTGGCGCCCCCTACTGCTATTATTAAGTCACATACTCATGCTCAGACAGACAGACAGACAGGCACACACACAAACAGACAGACAGACACACACACACACAAACAAACAAACAGGTACGAGGCCATTGCAAGCTGGTTGTAGGAGTGGTTGCACCACTCAAAAAGCATTTTTATCCGAGCGCCCCGGCTACTTTTCTCAAACGGGGTTCGTTTGGGAAATCCACAGTTGCACACCGGGAGCGCACTCGCCTATTAGTCTGTATTGGCAGGGCGGTCAGCGTGACTATATCGAACACAGGGTGCAGTTAAGCCTTGACTCTCGTATGAACACGAGAGTCAAGAACCAGGGCTAGTTTGCTCCCTTCTGCTTTCTTCAGCAGTTCTGCGACTGCAACAGCCCTCTTTCTCTCATTCCCAGCCGGGTGGTCAGCTGCAAACTTAACATGCTTTCACTGGAAATGTCTTTCAACGTTACTTTTTTATTGTTTGATAGTTTGTCACTGCAGATTAAAGCATACAGGCAAATGGACCTCCCAAAACACGACACACTTGTGTGGAAAACATGGAATGCTCTTCCAGACAATTATGTGAACATGAAGAAACTCGCATTTGGAGTATTATCCATCTTTGGATCAACGTACTTTTGTGAGCAGATATTCTCAAACATGAACTAAATTAAATCCAAATACCGCACACGCCTCACCCATGAGAGCCTGCAGTCGTGTGTGAAGATTAAAGTGACATTTTTTACATGCCCAATGTTGAGAAGCTCTCCAGTGATGTCCACACATGCACATAAATCACATTAAACGGGTATAAGAACACAATGCAAAAAACATGGCATAATAATGGAGGGTGCGTTGACTGCGTTCGGAAATGCGCACCGGGAGCGCACTCGCCTATTAGTTTGCATTGCACAGTGCGCTCAGTGCGCTGTTTCCGAACAAAAGTTAAACCATAGCGCACTTTTTATTTTGATAGATAGGCTAATATCCACTTGCAGCCCTGTTGTCTTCATTATATAAGCATTTTAAGGCTTACATTTTTTTGTGGCTCCAGATAGATTTTGAATTTAAAAAAAATGTCGAAAATGGCTCATTCAACATCTTGGGTTGCCGACCCCTGATCTATAGGATTGAACCCCTGGCTGCCTGCCTCTCCAAGACCATGTACTGCTGAGAGGAAGACGTTTGTGTTGGATTTTTACAAAGGCTCTGGTTGAGGCAGATATTCCTCTTGAGGAAGTCCCCAAGCTGGCCCCTAGCTATCTGGCTGGCAGGCAGACAGACAGGCAGGCTGACTGACTGACTGACTGACTGACTGACTGACTGACTGACTAGCTGACTATAACTGGCTGGCTGACTGACTAACGGACTGGCTGGCTGACTGACTGACTGGCTAACGGACTGGCTGGCTAACTGGCTGGCTGGCTGGCTGGCTGGCTGGCTGGCTGGCTGACTGACTGACTGACTGACTGACTGACTGACTGACGGAAAGCCACTGGCTGGCTGGCTAAGTATATGTATGTTCATGTTGGACCCATTATAATTTAATTTCACATTTGTTATTTACTAAAGAATGTTCATGAAGGAGTGAAATATTATTGAATAAACATGAATGAAGTTATGAGCTTTGTACAGAATCAACAGGGTTTGGTCTTATACTTATGAGCTTTGTACAGAATCAACAGGGTTTGGTCTTATACTTATGAGCTTTGTACAGAATCAACAGGGTTTGGTCTTATACTTATGAGCTTTGTACAGAATCAACAGGGTTTGGTCTTATACTTATGAGCTTTGTACAGAATCAACAGGGTTTGGTCTTATACTTATGAGCTTTGTACAGAATCAACAGGGTTTGGTCTTATACTTATGAGCTTTGTACAGAATCAACAGGGTTTGGTCTTATACTTATGAGCTTTGTACAGAATCAACAGGGTTTGGTCTTATACTTATGAGCTTTGTACAGAATCAACAGGGTTTGGTCTTATACTTATGAGCTTTGTACAGAATCAACAGGGTTTGCAGATTGACTAGATCCCAAAATGTTAGTGCATGGAGATCTATAAATATATCTATAAATATATCTATAAATATATCTATAAATATATCTATAAATATATCTATAAATAGATAAATCTATAAATCTATAAATAGATCTATAAATAGATAAATCTATAAATCTATAAATAGATCTATAAATAGATAAATCTATAAATCTATAAATAGATAAATCTATAAATAGATAAATCTATAAATAGATAAATCTATAAATAGATCTATAAATAGATAAATCTATAAATCTATAAATATATCTATAAATATATCTATAAATATATCTATAAATAGATAAATCTATAAATAGATCTATAAATAGATAAATCTATAAATCTATAAATAGATCTATAAATAGATAAATCTATAAATCTATAAATAGATAAATCTATAAATAGATAAATCTATAAATCTATAAATAGATCTATAAATAGATAAATCTATAAATAGATCTATAAATAGATAAATCTATAAATAGATAAATCTATAAATAGATAAATCTATAAATAGATAAATCCATAAATAGATCTATAAATAGATAAATCTATAAATCTATAAATAGATCTATAAATAGATAAATCTATAAATCTATAAATAGATCTATAAATAGATAAATCTATAAATCTATAAATAGATAAATCTATAAATAGATAAATCTATAAATAGATAAATCTATAAATCTATAAATAGATCTATAAATAGATAAATCTATAAATCTATAAATAGATCTATAAATAGATAAATCTATAAATCTATAAATAGATCTATAAATAGATAAATCTATAAATCTATAAATAGATCTATAAATAGATAAATCTATAAATCTATAAATAGATAAATCTATAAATCTATAGATCTATAAATAGATAAATCTATAAATAGATAAATCCATAAATAGATCTATAAATAGATAAATCTATAAATAGATCTATAAATAGATAAATCTATAAATAGATAAATCTATAAATAGATAAATCTATAAATAGATAAATCCATAAATAGATCTATAAATAGATAAATCTATAAATAGATCTATAAATAGATAAATCTATAAATAGATCTATAAATAGATAAATCTATAAATAGATAAATCTATAAATAGATCTATAAATAGATAAATCTATAAATAGATCTATAAATAGATAAATCTATAAATAGATAAATCTATAAATAGATCTATAAATAGATAAATCTATAAATAGATCTATAAATAGATAAATCTATAAATAGATAAATCTATAAATCTATAAATAGATCTATAAATAGATAAATCTATAAATCTATAAATAGATCTATAAATAGATAAATCTATAAATCTATAAATAGATCTATAAATAGATAAATCTATAAATCTATAAATAGATCTATAAATAGATAAATCTATAAATCTATAGATCTATAAATAGATAAATCTATAAATCTATAGATCTATAAATAGATAAATCTATAAATAGATAAATCTATAAATAGATCTATAAATAGATAAATCTATAAATAGATCTATAAATAGATAAATCCATAAATAGATCTATAAATAGATAAATCTATAAATAGATCTATAAATAGATAAATCTATAAATAGATAAATCTATAAATAGATAAATCTATAAATAGATCTATAAATAGATAAATCTATAAATAGATAAATCTATAAATAGATAAATCTATAAATAGATCTATAAATAGATAAATCTATAAATAGATAAATCTATAAATAGATCTATAAATAGATAAATCTATAAATAGATCTATAAATAGATAAATCTATAAATAGATAAATCTATAAATAGATAAATCCATAAATAGATCTATAAATAGATAAATCTATAAATAGATCTATAAATAGATAAATCTATAAATAGATCTATAAATAGATAAATCTATAAATAGATCTATAAATAGATAAATCTATAAATCTATAGATCTATAAATAGATAAATCTATAAATCTATAGATCTATAAATAGATAAATCTATAAATAGATAAATCTATAAATAGATAAATCCATAAATAGATCTATAAATAGATACATGTTAGTGCATGGAGATCTACAGTATAAATAGGGCATTGGTATAAATAAGCTCACGGTACTCAGCTCTCTTAATTATTCGTATAACTCTTTTCTGTAGGATAAAAGTATTTCCCCATAACTCTATATGGAACTAGAAGGGAACAATATAATAAGTATGAGTTTTGATTCAATATTTCTTTTGATTAGGGTGACTAGATCCAACGTGTTCATTTGAGGGGCAGAAGGATCACTTGTGTGGGACGGGGTTAGTGTTCATTTGAGGGGCAGAAGGATCACTTGTGTGGGACGGGGTTAGTGTTCATTTGAGGGGCAGAAGGATCACTTGTGTGGGACGGGGTTAGCCACTTATCACTTTGAGGGGCAGAAGGATCACTTGTGTGGGACGGGGTTAGTGTTCATTTGAGGGGCAGAAGGATCACTTGTGTGGGACGGGGTTAGTGTTCATTTGAGGGGCAGAAGGATCACTTATGTGGGACGGGGTTAGCCACTTATCACTTTGAGGGGCAGAAGGATCACTTGTGTGGGACGGGGTTAGTGTTCATTTGAGGGGCAGAAGGATCACTTGTGTGGGACGGGGTTAGTGTTCATTTGAGGGGCAGAAGGATCACTTGTGTGGGACGGGGTTAGTGTTCATTTGAGGGGCAGAAGGATCACTTGTGTGGGACGGGGTTAGTGTTCATTTGAGGGGCAGAAGGATCACTTGTGTGGGACGGGGTTAGTGTTCATTTGAGGGGCAGAAGGATCACTTGTGTGGGACGGGGTTAGTGTTCATTTGAGGGGCAGAAGGATCACTTGTGTGGGACGGGGTTAGTGTTCATTTGAGGGGCAGAAGGATCACTTGTGTGGGACGGGGTTAGTGTTCATTTGAGGGGCAGAAGGATCACTTGTGTGGGACGGGGTTAGTGTTCATTTGAGGGGCAGAAGGATCACTTGTGTGGGACGGGGTTAGTGTTCATTTGAGGGGCAGAAGGATCACTTGTGTGGGACGGGGTTAGTGTTCATTTGAGGGGCAGAAGGATCACTTGTGTGGGACGGGGTTAGTGTTCATTTGAGGGGCAGAAGGATCACTTGTGTGGGACGGGGTTAGTGTTCATTTGAGGGGCAGAAGGATCACTTGTGTGGGACGGGGTTAGCCACTTATCACTTTGAGGGGCAGAAGGATCACTTGTGTGGGACGGGGTTAGCCACTTATCACTTAAAACCTTTGATTCTAACATGTAAACAACAGTAAACAAGAAGGTTGCCTCTGGCTATATCGCATTTTTCCGATTTTGATTCCGGAAAGTTATGCAAAATATGGCATGTTTTCCTATTATAATGCCTAATTTGTACAATTTCAGAAAACTGGGGAAGTTTCATGGTGATAACAATTTCTTATAATGTGTAATCCAATTCACCTAAAGGTGAAAATAACATGTAAATATAAAATAAACTCATGTGGAAGGGTCATCATACGGTACTTTACTTCAAACGGTTTAATCGATATGAACCCATTTAGGCCTGACGTCGAAATTTAAAAAAATGTCTTCTATGTCTTTGCCTATACTGCATTTGGTAATCTCGTCTCGAAAACTCCTGGGAACCCAGATTAGGTCATCATCATAGCCCACATTTGGAGCTCTGGCTCATGGACTTCTGACTTATGTTGGTATTTTATCACCTGAATGCAGCCTGACCTCTGACCTGACCAGTAATGTAAACCAACCAGAACCTCAACTGTCTCCGTCTCCGTCTCTAAAGAAGCACAGTTTGTCCATGCAGTTCAGACCTGTCACCCTGACTCTGCACTGAGCCACTATAGACCATGCAGTTCAGACCTGTCACCCTGACTCTGCACTGAGCCACTATAGACCATGCAGTTCAGACCTGTCACCCTGACTCTGCACTGAGCCACTATAGACCATGCAGTTCAGACCTGTCACCCTGACCCTGAGCCACTATAGACCATGCAGTTCAGACCTGTCACCCTGACTCTGCACTGATCCACTATAGACCATGCAGTTCAGACCTGTCACCCTGACACTGAGCCACTATAGACCATGCAGTTCAGACCTGTCACCCTGCACTGATCCACTATAGACCATGCAGTTCAGACCTGTCACCCTGCACTGATCCACTATAGACCATGCAGTTCAGACCTGTCACCCTGACGCTGAGCCACTATAGACCATGCAGTTCAGACCTGTCACCCTAACACTGAGCCACTATGGACCATGCAGTTCAGACCTGTCACCCTGCACTGAGCCACTATGGACCATGCAGTTCAGACCTGTCACCCTGCACTGAGCCACTATGGACCATGCAGTTCAGACCTGTCACCCTGACTCTGCACTGAGCCACTATAGACCATGCAGTTCAGACCTGTCACCCTAACACTGAGCCACTATAGACCATGCAGTTCAGACCTGTCACCCTGACCCTGAGACACTATAGACCATGCAGTTCAGACCTGTCACCCTGCTCTGAGCCACTATAGACCATGCAGTTCAGACCTGTCACCCTGACTCTGCACTGAGCCACTATAGACCATGCAGTTCAGACCTGTCACCCTGACTCTGCACTGAGCCACTATAGACCATGCAGTTCAGACCTGTCACCCTAACACTGAGCCACTATAGACCATGCAGTTCAGACCTGTCACCCTGACACTGAGCCACTATGGACCATGCAGTTCAGACCTGTCACCCTGACTCTGCACTGAGCCACTATAGACCATGCAGTTCAGACCTGTCACCCTGCACTGAGCCACTATAGACCATGCAGTTCAGACCTGTCACCCTGACACTGAGCCACTATAGACCATGCAGTTCAGACCTGTCACCCTGACGCTGAGCCACTATAGACCATGCAGTTCAGACCTGTCACCCTGACCCTGAGCCACTATGGACCATGCAGTTCAGACCTGTCACCCTGACTCTGCACTGAGCCACTATAGACCATGCAGTTCAGACCTGTCACCCTGACCCTGAGCCACTATAGACCATGCAGTTCAGACCTGTCACCCTGCACTGAGACACTATAGACCATGCAGTTCAGACCTGTCACCCTAACACTGAGCCACTATGGACCATGCAGTTCAGACCTGTCACCCTGACTCTGCACTGAGCCACTATAGACCATGCAGTTCAGACCTGTCACCCTGACTCTGCACTGATCCACTATAGACCATGCAGTTCAGACCTGTCACCCTGACCCTGAGACACTATAGACCATGCAGTTCAGACCTGTCACCCTGCTCTGAGCCACTATAGACCATGCAGTTCAGACCTGTCACCCTGACCCTGAGCCACTATAGACCATGCAGTTCAGACCTGTCACCCTGACCCTGAGACACTATAGACCATGCAGTTCAGACCTGTCACCCTGACCCTGAGCCACTATAGACCATGCAGTTCAGACCTGTCACCCTGCACTGAGCCACTATGGACCATGCAGTTCAGACCTGTCACCCTGACCCTGAGCCACTATGGACCATGCAGTTCAGACCTGTCACCCTGCACTGAGCCACTATGGACCATGCAGTTCAGACCTGTCACCCTGACCCTGAGTCACTATAGACCATGCAGTTCAGACCTGTCACCCTGACCCTGAGACACTATAGAGCGATTCACAGAGGGGTGCCCTGGGCGCGGCCATTACTGAGGGGTAATCCATGGAGCAGGTGCTCCGTAGGCCAGGTGTAGCTAATCAGTGCTGCAGTACTCAATGGTACACCCTCAGTAATGGCCGCACCCAGGAAACCCTCTGTGAATCGGTCTATAGACCTCTTAGACAGCAGCTACAGGACAACAGGAGAGCCCTCCATGCCCTTTCAGTGACCAGAATCAGATCCAAACTGATGTCTCACATGTTGTTTTAAATGCAAATCTTGGTCATGGGTGGTATGGCCGACTTGGTACCATAGCCCAGGGGATATTTATCATGTTATTTTAACAGACATACAATTTACAATTTACAATGTAGGCATTTAGCAGACGCTCTTAATCCAGACTGATTTACATTAAAGGAGAATTCCATGCTAGAAGGCTTTCTTACCTTTCTTTGTAGTTGTTACGTCCCCACCAAAGAGGTCCAGGTGTTATTTTGTGCAAAAGCTCCTTATTGGCTATTTCGCCTACCATAAGCCCTAAATGAATTGCATTGAATTGAATGGGGCTATGGGGTGTTGTGCTAATTCGCTTATTTCCATCAAAATAAGTAGTAAAGTGTGCCGCTTGGGATATTATTTACATTATGAAGAGAGGATGTATACAAAAAAATATTAATTTTGAGCGATGGAAATAAGCGAATTAGCACAACACCTCATAGCCCCATTCAATTCAATGCAATTCATTTAGGACTTATGGTAGGGGAAATAGCCAATAAGGAGCTTTTGCACAAAATAACACCTGGACCTCTTTGGTGGGGACGTAACAACTACAAATAAAGGTAAGAAAGCCTTTTAGTATGGAATTCTCCTTTAAGCAAGAACAAAAAAGCATGGGAATACATCACATAAAAGCATTTATCATGAAACATGCGTAAACTAAGAAAGTAACAGTGGAATATCTATATAATGAAACTATACATACACTATACATATAAACTATACATATTTACTACTATGCTATACATATGTACTATGGTGTGCTACGTATGACTATATACAATGCAATTATGGTGCTGTCTACATAACATGCTATAAGTCTGTGTCAAATGCTATCTAAGTCTACAGAAATGCTATCTAAGGGGACATCTTGCAGGAAAGAGGCAAGAGAGCCAACTATTAGGGGCCTAAAGGCATATTCATAGTCTGGGTTTTCGGTGATGAGGTGACCACCTCTCCGGTGGTGAGCTGACCACCGGAGCTGAAATAACGTTGAGCGGTGGTGAGTAAAAACAGAGAGATGGGCTGGAGCGGTGGCGGTGGTTTGCTCTTCACCGTGGCTCGTGACGTCATGTTGTAGTTCGGTGGTCACCTAACCACCGTAAATCCAGACTATGTATGAGCCTTAACTATTAAGGCATTTCAGCAGTGAGGCCTGCCAGTCACAATGTGGGACATGGTCTCAATTTGTGGGACGCCTGAAAAGTCCTGGCAATGAGGGACAGTCCCATGCAAAGGGTGACATCTGGTGACGTCACTTTTGATCTATATAATATTGCAATTGTTTTAGACATTTTGCTTTTGACAAGGTTTATGTTTGACTTCCAATTAAGACTCCAAGAAATGTATTTTAAATAGACTCTTTCCATTTGTATATTATTTATCGTCAGTGTGACTTCATTTTCAATTTTTTGGTTTCCAAATATTATCAGTTTTGTCTTACTTACATTTAAGGATAATCTGTTTAAGTGGAACAGTATGTTTAGTTCCCTTTCCATTGTCTTCAAAAGCTCTTCCAGATTTGTTCCATGACAAAATAAGTTGTGTCATCTACAAATGAAACACAATTTTAAAAGGTTTGACACATTACAGATATAATTTATAGATAAAATGAAGAGTTTTGGACCCAAAACCGATCCTTGAGGAACTCCACACTTTACTTTCTCTTCATCTGATTTTACATTGTTTATTTGTACAAATTGATCTCTGTCTGCAAGGTAGCTTTTTAACCCATTCTGACCGGGCACCCATTTTGGTGTCAGCATCATGTCGTGCTTTAGCTATTGAAAAATAGCAGATCTACAAGCTCATATCGCGCCACCGAGTGGCGCGATACGAGCTTGTAGGTCTGCTATTTTTTGAAAAGAATCGAAGAACGACTGACATTTTTAGAATCTGATCTCAGGTCAGAAGGGTTAACCAGGAATGTGCAGCCCCTCTAATACCGTAATACTCAGGCTTCCATAAAGGACAACTTTAGTTTTTTTCAACCAAGGTTCATGTTTTAGGTTGTTATTAGAGAAACTAAAAGGTGAGTGTTCATTTTCTTTCATTTGCTGGTTTCTTTTGTTTTGGGTATTTTAGCAGTTTTTGACAGGGGGGGGGCGGGGGCATTCGAGCATGGGGCTAAATATGTATTTTTTTACAAAATATTATGGCGATTTCTTTTATTATTATTTACTATAGTCCTAATAAACCCCAAGAAATTACATCTGATCACATTAGATAACAGGATCTACTGAATGTGTCAAACTGACATATTGAGCCTATACACACAGCATAAGCCTTCCCCCAGTATAGGTAGATCACATTCAGTAGATCCTGTGATCTTCTGTGGCCAGATGTCATTTCCTGGGGTTTATTAGGACTATAGTAAATAATACAAAAATAAATCACCATAAAATGTTGTAAAGAAATACATATTTAGCCCCATGCTCGAATGCCCCCGCCCCCCTTTCAAAAACAGCTAAAATCCCTAAAACAAAAGAAAACAGCAAATGAAAGAAAATTAACACTCATCTTTTACTTTCTCTAATAACAACCTAAAACAACCTTGGTTGAAAAAAACGAAAGTTGTCCTTTAAGGTCTATGAAGTTGGAAATCTGTTCAGTCAGATTCATGACTGCCATTGAGGTGGACCGGTTCTGATCGATTGGTTCTGAAGCCATACTGTTGATCACACAATAATACGTTAATATGTTTCTCAATGAAATTGTCGACTTTGTGGCATTTTAATAACGCAATGTACCCTGAATTTAATAACAGTAACGCTATCCTACACTCGCGAACCGCCAGGATCACATTACTGGCGGATCGCGAGTGTAGGATAGCGTTATTCAATTAAATTCAGGGTACATTGCGTTATTAAAATGGCACAAAGTGCATTTTAGAGAGAAACTGGGGACCTGAGACGCTTCCCAGGTTGGAGAATAGACTTTTACCTTAAGGTCTAGCAGGCTTTGTGTCGGTGAGTGTTTACGTCGTTTTGTTTATTTGCTGGTATTATAAAAACAGCGCACGGGAGTGTAAATATGACCAGAGGGCTGTGGAAGGGACTTCCACAAGGCGTCAGAGAGAGACTCGCTGTAAGCCTTGGACCAGGGCTAACATTCACTCAAACTCTGGGCTCTGAGTCTGTGTGAAAGACAATAGCTAAAAAGGTTATGTACAACCTATATGGACAATCATAATCAGATGGAAATATTACATTTTCATGTGGTGACATCATTCAACTGATACGGAACACTGAGTGATTATCACGGAAATTAAAACATGCGGCACTTCATGTCCAAAAGGTTGCTTTTATGGTCTTATGGTTTTATGGTTGCTAATATGGACCACATTAGACCCCTGGTCTATGCAAGAACATTTGGCACGAGTTCTCGTTTCTTCCCTTTAGAGGGCGACAAATGACAACAATCCCCCCCCCAGTCGAGTCGAGTGCAATAGAAGAAGACGACAGCAGCACCACCATAGAAGAAGCCATTAAAAACAGAGAGGGAGGGAGTCAGCCAGTCAGCCGCAGAGATCCATCGGTACAGCCACGTAACTTTTAATGCTGTTGTTGTGTTATTGTCTCGGCGTATAAACACAGATAGCGCTCAATCAAAGGCAGGATTGCCTCCATGATATAGTCACAACATATAGGACCTTTCAAAATGAATTAAATCAGGATCTCTCACAGTGGGAGGACTGACTGGGAGATAGAAGGAATTCGGACCACCATCTCTATCTATAGTGGTGACACTGGTGTGAGGACTGGGAGACAGAAGGAAGGACCGTACCGTACCACCATGGCTGACAAAGCCTCATGGTAACAAGAAGACTCGCCCCGGTGCGTCCCCACATATCCTACAACAACTTTCTGTGAACAGACTTCACTGTAGTAGCTTTTCATTAATTATATTTGTACTTAGGCTGTTCTGCTGTCATGAAAGTTTATAGTTAGAGAAATTCAAAGTCCAGCCGTCTGCTGTCCAGCCTCCCCCACCCCTCACTGGGGAACATTCTGGGAGGAAAACAGAAACGGGGTGAGTCTTCTTGTATTCCCTGAGAGCTTATTCCACCCTCCATAGGATGCAGATGTACTAGCCGCAATTTTTGCAACTCAAATTTGTGTTTTACAATGGGATGAATCTAGAGTTGCAATACCCTCCATTGACTCCCCACTCATCTTTTTTGGTTTGCGATCTGCTTGTCTTAAACGACGTCAAACTCACCAACATTGCAGCTGTAGTCCAAGCTTGAATTATCCTCTTTCAATCTGCCGAGCTTGTTTTTCATAAAAATCCCCCGTAGACATGTTATGAGCTACTTTCTGTCCAAAATATTCCACAAGTGATATTCCGAGCCGCCATTTTGTAATTTTTCGACAGGCCGTAAAACAAGACGTGAGGGGGGGGGCTTGTTTAATATAATCTTACCTGCGCAGGTAAGACACCCAAAGAAGAGGCCGACGCAGCGCAACGCCCCGTCACGCACGGCCTTCTATTAAACAAGCTCTCCCCCTCACGACTTGTTTTACGGCCTGTCGAGTGTGTATGTATGTATGTATGTATTTGGTTAAAATGGGTAGGGTTTAAAAAAAAGCAAGAGTTTGCTCTGGTGCACTGGCCTAAAAGTGGGTCCTTAAAAACTGCTAAAACTTCTGAAATGTATGTATGTAGGTATGTATGTGTGTATGTATTTTAAAAGGGGAGGCTTTTTTGTAAAAATCCCTGCCCGCAATACCTTCATATATTTAAAATGAGTCCAAAATAGGGTTACTGGGGACTATGCAAGGCAGAGGCGTCCACCCCCCTGAGTCCAAGTTTAAGCTAGACCGCATACCTAAACCATACTCTAAAACCCAATGGTAAAATGGATATAAAAAAGGACATTAATAAAACAACCTAAAACCATACAGGAGTAAAAGTTCACAGCAAGGCCTGGATACCATTTATTTATTGTACAGAAAAATGAACAGGAAGGGGATAAAAATCAACTTCTTTCATTAAGACCAGTGGGTGTTACAGTTTGTAATTTTTTTATCCATCTGTGTTCCATGAGTTTCCGCTGTCCACTGGTCCAACGGACTCCACATTCCAGACCTGAAATGATGAGGTTAGCGATATGATGGGATTGAAAGTGTGTGTACAGAGTTGTGTGTATGTCTGCTCGTTGGATGTGATATGTGTTGTTTGAGCCGTGTTTCTAGTGTGTGTCCGGTTTCTCCTATATAGTGTTTGTGACATTGTGTGCAGGTGATAATGTAGACTATATTGGGGGTGGTCAGAGACAGGGGGTCCGTGATGGGGGAGGAAGTGTGACTATGGGGGTTGTTGATGACTTTGCGGGGTTTGAAATGGAGTGTATGTGGCTGTGGGGGCTTGGGAGGTAAGGTGGAAAATGTGGAATGCACAAGGAGGTCTCCCAGGTTCCTATTTCTTCTAAGTGCCGAAATTACTTGATGTGTTTGTAATGGGGGGTAGGATTGTTGTGTGGTGGTGAAATTCTGTTTAAATTTGTGGTGTAGTGGTTGGAGTGTATGTGAAAATGTGGTTATGAATGGGAGTAGTGTTGTAATGGTAGAGGAGCCGATGGCCTGGATGGTGGGAGAAGAAGAGTTAGAGGAGGGAAGACCTAGAGGAGAGGGTAATGTGTGGGCCCCGTCCAGGTCCGTCCCTGTCCCCGCGCTAGAGAGAGGCTGAGGTGGCTGGGGAAGAAGGCTAGGATTGAGGTTAGGGTGAGGAATGGGGGTGAGAGGGTTAGAGGTAGGAGGCAGAGTGTTTGTGGAGAGTGGCTGGGTGGGGGAGAGAGAGGCCAGGGCATTGCTCCTGATGGTGCGCAAAAACCTTTTGCTGTAACCTCTCCTTCGGAGGACTGTAAAGAGTGTGTGTGTGGCCTGATTAAAGTGTTCCCTATTGGATGAAATCCTGAAAAACCGATTGATTTGTGATTTGATGATACCTGCAAATGTGTGCTTTGGGTGGTAGCTGTGTTTATGGAGTAGTGCGTGTGTGTCTGTGTCCTTAAAATATATTTTTGTCAGTAGTTGTTTATGTGTAGGATCTATTGTATGAAAAAATACGGTGGTGTCCAGGAAGTTATTCTCTGTTGGATGAATTATGTGTTTGATGGTTATGGAAGCATGGTGTGTTCAAAATCTGTAAAAATGTATCAAACTGTTGTAAGGTGTGTGGCCAGAGCCCTATGATGTCATCTAAAAATCTGAAATACATGGTAGGTTGTAGTGGACAGTGGACACTTTGCCAAGGCCTCTCTCTCCCACTCACTCATGTATATGTTAGCATAAGCGGGTGCAAATGTCTTGCCCATAGCCGTGCCCTCTATCTGTAAATAGTGTTTGTTATTAAATGTGAAGTCATTGCAATTAAGACTTAAGTTCTAATAGTTGTAAAATGGCATTGTCTGGTCTAGTGTTGTCCGGGTGTGTCTGGAAAAGGTTTCTAACTGCCTGTAAACCAGTGGCTGTATGTATGTTAGTGTAAAGGCTGTCAATGTCTATGGTGAAAATGTATGTGTGTGGTGGCACGGCTATGTGGTAGGACTCACTGCTGCAGTCTGACACTATGGGTCTGCCGGGAGGCACCTCGAAGGGAATAGTCCAAGTCTGGGGATCCTTATGGATTTTGGGTAGTAGATAGAATATCCTAGGTCTGGGGTTATCGGGTCCATAGAGGAAGTCGCGTTGTTTGGAGGTGATGTAGTTTTGGTGATAAAGTGTTGTAATGATTTGTCTGAGTTTGATCTGAGTCTGTGGTTGTATGCTGGCTGCTATGTGAGTGTAGTATCTAGTGTTGGAAAGTTGTCTGTTGGCTTCATATGTGTATTGGAAATTATCTAAAATGACTATTTTTGAACCTTTATCAGCTGGCTTAATAACTATTCGGGTGTTGTTCCGCAGTGTTGTGATGCTGTTCCGTTCGTCTGTGGTCAGGTTGTCAGGTCTGTCTGGTGGTGGGTGGTACTGATTAAGTGTATGGTTATCTAGCTGTATGTGGTCAGGTTGTCAGGTCTGTCTGGTGGTGGGTGGTACTGATTCAGTGTATGGTTATCTAGCTGTATGAGGTCAGGTTGTCAGGTCTGTCTGGTGGTGGGTGGTACTGATTAAGTGTATGGTTATCTAGCTGTATGTGGTCAGGTTGTCAGGTCTGTCTGGTGGTGGGTGGTACTGATTAAGTGTATGGTTATCTAGCTGTATGTGGTCAGGTTGTCAGGTCTGTCTGGTGATGGGTGGTACTGATTCAGTGTATGGTTATCTAGCTGTATGTGGTCAGGTTGTCAGGTCTGTCTGGTGGTGGGTGGTACTGATTAAGTGTATGGTTATCTAGCTGTATGTGGTCAGGTTGTCAGGTCTGTCTGGTGGTGGGTGGTACTGATTAAGTGTATGGTTATCTAGCTGTATGAGGTCTCGTATCCTGCCGTCCACCTGGGAGAGTTTTGGCTCCCAAGTGGAGGGCAGGACAAAAGGTGTATGTCCGTCTGTCTGTGTGTTTTGGAAAAAGTCTATTAATTTAAGTCTCCTATGGTATCTGTGTGTGTCCCTTCGAAGTGCCTCCCAATTTGTCCCTGTGGGTCGAGGAATGTAGGCGAGACCCCTCTCCAGCAACTGGGCCTCTGCGGCCGTGAGACGGACGGACCTGGACAGGTTCAACACATTGGAGTGGGGGTCAGGTGCTGGTCGGAGGGACTGAATGGCTGTTGGACGTTGAGAGGAAGAGGAAGAGGGGGGAAGAATGGTGGTGGACGGTGAGGGAGGGGGGAGGGGGGAGGAGGAGGAGGAGGAGGAGGAGGAGGAGGAGGAGGAGGAGGAGGAGGAGGAGGAGGAGGAGAGGAGCCTGTTGGGAACAAGGCAGGTGCCAGAGGAAGGGGAGAGGTAGGGCAGGAATCCAGGCTTCGGCTCCTGTTTAGAGAAAATTTAAATGTGTGCACCAATGGTTAAATATTTTGACTGCTGTGTTGTGTGTCCAGTGTATGTTGTCGGGTTCTGTGTGAAACTGCTCGGGGTCAACTGGTGGGATGTATGGGAAATGTGTGGAGATGTAGTGAGTGTGAGGTTCTTTTTCTGTTTGGCTGTCAGGAACTGGGAGAAGTTGATGAGGGGAATATGGATGGTGGCGTTTGGAAAGGTCCGTTGTGCCTCCTTGTGCATCCCATTAAGCTGCCTATAGGAGGTCTGGTCTGTATCATTGTCCTTGCAGTTGATGCCCACCGAGAGAATGACTTCTTCTACCCTGGGGTGAACCTCCGCCTTTTCCAAAACCTTGGTCAGGTGGTTGAAGGTCGCCCCAGGGTAGCTGTCTATCTGGAGGTCAGTGTGGTGTGATGGTGGGATTCTATTTAAATTGGAGTCCCCCAAGATGGCCACCGGCTTTTGGACCACAATATTCCAGTCCAGCACCTTTCTCTTTGGCCTGGCCTTGTGATATGTGGGTATGCAGGGAAGTGCTGGGGATGTAGGGGGTGGTGACGTGTGTGGATGTGAGGCGCCAGTAGTGAGAGGCTGCGGGATCGGGTGGTTCTGAGAGGGTTCAGAGGGGCCTGTTTGGTCACGGTTGTTCCCGTATCGAGGCCTACTCATCATTACCCGGGATCTCAGGGTACCGATCCCGCGCTTCACACCGGCGCCTCCTGTGGGGGAAAGGGAAATGGAGTTTAATTCATTGGATAATGCTGGGGTGTGCTGGGTGTGGTGGGAAGGACTGGTGAGGTGGGTTGGAGTGGACTTGGGGCTGTGGATTCCTCACAAGTCGAACACTCCCTGGGTTGGAAACGGGGGGAGGTTCCAGTGGTGGTGTGGGTAGTCTTGGGTGTCGAGGAGGCAGAAGGAAGGGGGTGAGCTGCCCGCAACCTCCACCTCCCGAGCCCCGTTAGGGGGTCCGGGTGCAGAGGAGGAGGGCAGTGTTGAGTCCTCCGGGACCGGGGGGAGGGGGGTTGTGGGGGGCAACCGGGAGCTGGTCCTGTGGGGTTTTACTCTCTGTGGCTGGGGGGGGGGGCGCCAGAGCAAAGGCCTCTGGACGCCTCCCCAGGGACAGAGAGCAAATGGGTCTGGGTTGTGGGCGGGGGGCACTAGGGAGGACGGGTCGCTGGTCTGTGGGGGTTATGAGGAGGGGTGGGATGGTAGGCCGCCTGGTTATAGGGAAATAAATTAAATAATACAATAAAAACATCCATATCTACATATTCCGTGTGGATTTAAAATATAAGGTTATTAACCCATGCCCACTGATGTTACAATTATGTACGGTCGATCAACTAATAATTATAATTATTATTATCGTGGTCTGGGAGGGAAGTCTGTTAATTTCGTTGAAAAGTTACGTGTTGCTCATTTCATATCGACAGCACCTGGAAAAGTGGATTACGTGTTAAGCAGTGGCAGATTGATGAACCCAAAATGCAGAGTCACAGGAAAACAGTGTCGAATTCAAAGTATTTAATAAATCAAAAGTCTTACAAATGAAGATGAAACTCAGGAATCCAGGCATAAATCTCACAACAGTAGATTGCAGGAAACAGGACAAAAACTCACACTAGAGCAGCACATAGGAATCGAATCAGAAAATGTCCAAACAGTCAAAAACCAGGAACGACAGGAAAACCAGGAACATGCATCTGCTACAACAAATAATTATGAACTGACACTGAAGTTTGCAATGAGTCCAGTCTTATAGGGGGAGGGTTGATTGACGAATTGTTCACAGGTGGAATGACGAGGGAGTTGGAGACAGGTGAGTGAATGTGACTGCAGAGTGGAAGGGGAAATGGGAGTTGCCAGGTCTGACAAGGTTGCCAGGTCTGGCCAGGTCTGTGGAGAGACAGATCCTAACAGTACCCCCCCTCAAGGGACGGATACCAGACGTCCAACAACCTTAATGAGGGACGCGCAGGGTGGGTGGAGGGGGCCTGGAGGAGGGAAACTGAGGCAGAGCTGGAGACTTCAGGGGGACGGCCGGGACGATGGCCAGAGGCGGAGCCTGTGCACTCAGGTGGGCGGCCGGGACGATGGCCAGAGGCGGCGCCTGTGCACTCAGGTGGGCGGCCGGGACGATGGCCAGAGGCGGAGCTGCTGAGTTCAGGGGGACGCCCTGGAGGCCGAGACGTGGAGGCTGAGGAGGTGCAGTCAGGAGGGCGGCTAGGAGGCCGAGACGAGGCGGAGGACCGTGGAAGCGGAGCCGGGTATGCTGCAGGACCTGGACGTGATGCTGCAGGTGACGCCAGGGGTGCTGCAGGTGGAGTCACAGGCGATGCTGCAGGCTCTGGGGCTGAAGCTGCAGACTCAGGAGGGAGGGCTGCAGACTCAGGAGACGACGCTGCAGACTCAGGAGAGGGGACCTCGGAGGCGAGCTGCAGTGGCGGGGCCTCAGAGGCAAGCTGCAGCGGCGGGGCCTCAGAGGCAAGCTGCAGCGGCGGGGCCTCAGAGGCAAGCTGCAGCGGCGGGGCCTCCGAAAACGCTGCAGACGGGACCGCAGAGGATGCTGCAGGCAGAGGCGACGCCGGAGGCTCTGCAGGCGGAGGAGGCAGAGCTGCAGGTGGAACTGCAGGCGGAGGGGGCGGAGCTGCAGGTGGAACTGCAGGCGGAGGGGGCGGAGCTGCAGGTGGAACTGCAGGCGGGACTGCAGGCGGAGCTGCAGGCAGAGCTGCAGGCGGGACTGCAGGCGGAGCTGCAGGCGGGACTGCAGGCGGAGGAGGCAGAGCTGCAGGCGGAACTGCAGGCGGAGGAGGCAGAGCTGCAGGTGGAACTGCAGGCGGAGAAGGCGGTGCTGCAGGCAGAGCTGCAGGCGGAGGAGGCGGAGCTGCAGGTGGAACTGCAGGCGGAGGAGGCAGAGCTGCAGGCGGGACTGCAGGTGGAGAACAGGAGGAGGATGCTGCAGGCTCTGGAGACGGGACCCCAGAGGACGCTGCACACCCAGGAGGCGAGGAGGATGCTGGGACCCCAGAGAATACTGCACACCCAGGGGATGAGGAGGGTGCTGCAGGCTCTGGAGATGGAGAACGGAGCGGCAGAAAACGGAACGGAGACAAAGTCACTGGGAGCGAGGAGGATGCTGCAGGCTCTGGAGACGGGACCCCAGCAGACGCTGCACACCCAGGAAAAACACCCCCGGGGTCCCGCTGCCGTAGTGCTGGCCCGTGACGGGGCTGCACCGCTGCAGGCGGGAGTGCATCAGGACGGGAAGGGGCTGCAGGCGGAACTGCAGCTGGACATGACAGGCTGGGTGGCGGTGGTTCCTGGCGGTGTAGGCGGCCATGCATTTTTCTAGCAGGCCCCCGGTTCCCCACACTGTCAGGACAGGCTGGTCGGGTGGGCTTGGTGACTGGGAGACCCAGTGAGACACCCCCCCGCCTGTTGACACAACGGGGACCCCCCCGAGCCAGACGGGTGCCATAATACGGATTTGTTGCATGAAGTTGCTCTGAATGAACTTCTTCACTGCCTCGAAAACGGGAAAAATAATCCATATCGTGGTTCTTCTGCTCGCTGGGAAAATAGTCCATACACTGGGTCTCCTGCCGGATAGAACCAGGACTAAGGGGATGCAGGCTCATCACTCCAACCCTAATAGAGTGAGGAGCTGGCTGGGAAGCATGTGGTAGTGAGCTGGTCTCAAAATTCTTCAGCCTCCCACAAACCACATCAAAATGGGGGACAAAATGGCTTGTCCATGGCCTCTCTTTAAACCACTGTTGCTGGATAGAAATCTCCCTTCGAAGTTCAGCATGCAGGTTAGGGGGAGAGGCCACAAGACGATCCACATCACTTCCAAAAATCAACACCTTCTTTGTCAAAAAGCGTAGCTCTGCTGGGTTCATCCTTATGGTCAGTTCATACTGTTAAGCAGTGGCAGATTGATTAACCCAAAATGCAGAGTCACAGGAAAACAGTGTCGAATTCAAAGTATTTAATAAATCAAAAGTCTTACAAATGAAGATGAAACTCAGGAATCCAGGCATAAATCTCACAACAGTAGATTGCAGGAAACAGGACAAAAACTCACACTAGAGCAGCACATAGGAATCGAATCAGAAAATGTCCAAACAGTCAAAAACCAGGAACGACAGGAAAACCAGGAACATGCATCTGCTACAACAAATAATTATGAACTGACACTGAAGTTTGCAATGAGTCCAGTCTTATAGGGGGAGGGTTGATTGACGAATTGTTCACAGGTGGAATGACGAGGGAGTTGGAGACAGGTGAGTGAATGTGACTGCAGAGTGGAAGGGGAAATGGGAGTTGCCAGGTCTGACAAGGTTGCCAGGTCTGGCCAGGTCTGTGGAGAGACAGATCCTAACATTACGTCTGCATCCAAAAAAATTAAGTGCTTACCCCATGGATGTTAAAATGCTTTGCGGGCCCGCAGAATTAACCATATCTTCCGTGTTGTTTAATTAAAAAGCATTTTAATCCGATCGATGGCCATTTCTTCCTATTTCTTTCAACTACGACCCTATCGTTTGGTAGGTGTACTGCATGCTGATACAGTGAACGTTCTTTTAGAAAGTTGCGTTCGTATTAAAATACAATACCATACATGTTATAAAAATGCACGACAGAAGCGATATCAGCTTGGATCATTTCAATTTTTTTTAATTTTTTTAACCTATAGGTTTCAATGGTGGGCATAATAGTACGCTATGAACGGACTTGCGGTGTGGGTTTTTTTTAAGTCACGTGACATCATCCGGGACACGAATCCATAGGTTTCACTGGTGGGACTTTTAGTATGATATGAACGGACTGCGGTACCTACTAGTATTCTATGAACGGAACGGCAGTGTACCAGTCCGTTCTATTTCAACCAGTTGGCCTGCGACCAGGTTGCTCTACCACACCCCACTCTCCGCTAAGCGGGAGAGGTGTAAAATTCACAGCAGCAGACCTTCTACTGAGGTCAATGCTCAAAAAAGTATACCGTTTCCAGACCCAGAATGGACACTGGACAAAGAGGCCTCCGCGAGGCAACTATCTGGACATACCCACGCGTTCGGGGAGATGTCCTCTACCACACCCCACTCTCCGCTAAGCGGGAGAGGTGTAAAATTCACAGCAGCAGATCTTCTACTGGGGTCAATGCTGAAAAAAGTACCGTTTCCGGACCTGGCTGTGTGGATGAGAACGGGGTTAAGCCAATCAGCTCACCTGGCTGTGTAGATGAGAACGGGGTTAAGCCAATCAAACCTCACCTGGCTGTGTGGATGAGAACGGGGTTAAGCCAATCAAACCTCACCTGGCTGTGTGGATGAGAACGGGGTTAAGCCAATCAAACCTCACCTGGCTGTGTAGATGAGAACGGGGTTAAGCCAATCAAACCTCACCTGGCTGTGTAGATGAGAACGGGTTAAGCCAATCAGCTCACCTGGCTGTGTAGATGAGAACGGGTTAAGCCAATCAAACATCACCTGGCTGTGTAGATGAGAACGGGGTTAAGCCAATCAGCTCACCTGGCTGTGTAGATGAGAACGGGTTAAGCCAATCAGCTCACCTGGCTGTGTAGATGAGAACGGGGTTAAGCCAATCAAACCTCACCTGGCTGTATAGCACTCTATAGTGTATATTATATAGCTTTACTGTACAGATTTGTTTTACATCACCAATAATCAACATGAGTTATAGACTTTAAAGGAGAATTCCATGCTAGAAGGCTTTCTTACCTTTCTTTGTAGTCGTTACGTCCCCACCAAAGAGGTCCAGGTGTTTTTTTGTGCAAAAGCTCCTTATTGGCTATTTTCCCTACCATAAGCCCTAAATGAATTGCATTGAATTGAATGGGAATTGAATGGGGCTATGGGGTGTTGTGCTAATTCGCTTATTGCCATCGCTCAAAATTATAATTATTTTGTATATATCCTCTCTTATATCCACCCCATAGCCCCATTCAATTCAATGCAATTCATTGAGAGCTAGGGGAAATAGCCAATAAGGAGCTTTTGCACAAAATAACACCTGGACCTCTTTGGTGGGAACGTAACGACTACAAAGAAAGGTAAGAAAGCCTTCTAGCATGGAATTCTCCTTTAATATATTAGCGTCCCTCACCTCACACGGGTGTGATTTGTTTTTCTTTACTGTTAAGCCCAAACTACACGATATAGGAACTCCTTTAAGCCCAAACTGCACGATATAGGAACTCCTTTAAGCCCAAACTACACGATATAGGAACTCCTTTAAGCCCAAACTACACGATATAGGAACTCCTTTAAGCCCAAACTACACGATATAGGAACTCCTTGGGGACAAAAAAAAACGTTAAATGTTTTGGTGTGGTTGACCTTAAAAAGCGTCCCGACCCTTTGGTGTGGTTTGGGCTTAAATAATTCACCTATACTTACCGTATATGTTTTGTCATTCTAAATTAGAGATGAAATCAACAAGTTTAAAATGTTATCATTCACTTGATGACATTTATTTGTATCCGTCCACAGCATGCTTTTGGCCAGTCCAGTAATATAAAACACTAGGTGTCTTTTTGACGTCATTCTACCAAAGGTGAACTGATTGAGGGTGAGTTTCCTAATTAAATTATATGAATTTATATGCTTGTTTTTCATTTTTTTCATTTTAATAGGAGTACCATCTTAAGCGTCAGGCCCTGTCACACCACCTCCTATACTGCGTCACGTTGTCAAAATGTCTCCACCAGGCCGAAGGCATGGGGAGAGAGTATGTTTTATTGTCTCCACCAGGCCGAAGGCACGGGGAGAGAGTATGTTTTATTGTCTCCACCAGGCTGAAGGCACGGGGAGAGAGTATGTTTTATTGTCTCCACCAGGCCGAAGGCATGGGGAGAGAGTATGTTTTGTTGTCTCCACCAGGCCGAAGGCACGGGGAGAGAGTATGTTTTATTGTCTCCACCAGGCTGAAGGCATGGGGAGAGAGTATGTTTTATTGTCTCCACCAGGCTGAAGGCATGGGGAGAGAGTATGTTTTATTGTCTCCACCAGGCTGAAGGCACGGGGAGAGAGTATGTTTTATTGTCTCCACCAGGCTGAAGGCATGGGGAGAGAGTATGTTTAGTTGTCTCCACCAGGCCGAAGGCATGAGGAGAGAGTATGTTTTATTGTCTCCACCAGGCCGAAGGCACGGGGAGAGAGTATGTTTTATTGTCTCCACCAGGCTGAAGGCATGGGGAGAGAGTATGTTTAGTTGTCTCCACCAGGCCGAAGGCATGAGGAGAGAGTATGTTTTATTGTCTCCACCAGGCTGAAGGCATGGGGAGAGAGTATGTTTTATTGTCTCCACCAGGCTGAAGGCATGGGGAGAGAGTATGTTTTATTGTCTCCACCAGGCCGAAGGCATGGGGAGAGAGTATGTTGCACACACGCACGTTTCCTTATACCTCGTCCACTTGGGCCTGGGTCTGCTGTAGTCGTCTGTTGCTGGTGAGGTTGGGGGCCGGGGCTGAGCCCCCCCCCTCGCCGTCTGGGCCCCCCGGGGCTCCTGGGGTACCTGAAGCATCTGGGGTAGACCTGAGAGAGAGAGAGAGGAGAGAGAGAGGGAGAGAGGGAGAGAGAGAGAGAGAGGGGGGGGGGGGAGAGAGGGGGAGAGAGAGAGAGAGAGAGAGAGAGAGAGAGAGAGAGAGAGAGGGGGGGGGAGAGAGAGAGGGGGGGGGGAGAGAGAGAGAGAGAGAGAGAGAGAGAGAGAGACACAGGTTAAAGTAGAAGAGTATATAGCCAATCTACAAGCTCATAGCACATTGTAACACAACATGTGTTGTGAGCTTGTAGATCGAACATTCTTCTACTTTTTAGTGACTATCTGTAGTAGGACTGTGTTATTATTCACCAAAATTACATGAAAGGTGCAATATGGAGATACTATATCTTGTGCACGTGCGTGTGTGCGTGTGTGTGCTTGCGATGTTTTGTGCAGGCTGAGTGTAATTGTATTTCATTGCAATAAAGTAAACGCAATCTGTCATCACAAATGTGATGACGTCAGCACATTTGTGGCTATATGGCTGTTTGATGCTTGGAATGGATTCATCACCATGAAAAGCTATAGTTTGATGCTTGGAATGGATTCATCACCATGAAAAGCTATAGTTTGATGCTTGGAATGGATTCATCACCATGAAAAGCTATAGTTTGACCCGTCACATGCTACATAAAGCATGATGAAATGTTGAATATGGTGCCTTCTATAGGTTGTTAATGCCATTAACAACCTAGAAGGCAACATATTCAATACAACATATTCAATATAATTCAATCAATATAGGTTACAACACTTTTTCTGTTGTTTTTCTGCTTTGTAATTATTTGTTTGGTCCAAAATATTGTGTTTGTTGTCATGATTTGTCATGACTCGAGTTGGCTTCGTACGACGCTTAAAAGGTCTTTAAATAAATACGTTTTGAAATGTCTATGAGGAAAAATGCATTGGGAATTATTTCCTGGGCCTGGCGTCGTCATGAAAGGGGGCGGGACTGCGACGCTATAGAGCGTCGCAGTCCCGCCCCCTCGAGAGACCCGGAAAATAAATCGCCGTTCATTTTCCTCATAGGCTTTTCTTAAAGTATTTATTTAAAGACGGTTACGCAAAGCCAACTCTGATCGTGACAAATCATGACGATGAACACAATATTTTGGGCCGATCAAATCATTAGAAAGAAGAAAATAAAGGCAGGAGACAACACTATTTGTTTTGTTTTTCTTCTTATAGATTATTTGATCGGCCCCAAAACATTGTGTTCATTGTCATGATTTGTCACGATCCGAGTTGTCTTTGTCCACGGCGTAACCGTCTTTAAATAAATACTTAAAGAAAAGCCTATGGGAAAAATGCATTGGGATTCATTTCCTGGGCCACTCGTTGTTCTGAAAGGGGGAGGGACTGCGACGCTCTATATGGACTTAGACTGTTATTCGTCTCAACTGCTCAATTATATGCTGACATTTTCAAAACATTTCAAACGTAGAACTAAAAAAAACGACAAGCACACAACACGTCGCGTCGCTTTAAGATCAGCTATTTACATACGTTTTGCATGAAACCATTATGTAGCCTATTTATGTATCATTATGTAGCCTATTTATTAGCATAAAATAATGCTCAAGCGACGCGATCAATCTTTTTTTTTTTTAATGATACAAAAATACTT